>NC_058080.1:400160367-400329863 GCF_014858855.1 Bufo gargarizans | reverse complement strand
GAGAAATATTGAATATTGTATACTCATGATGTCACACTCTAATCAGCTAACAAATCAAGAGAAAAAAGCTCACCATGTTGTGCATATAAGACCGCTTCCTTGCCACTTGAAGATAGGATCCACACGCCTGGCCTCAACGCTCACCAAATAGGCCAAAAGAAAATACTTCAGGAAAGGTAGAAACGTAAAAAAAAATCCATAAAATAAGGTCTAGAAAGCTTACGCGTTTTGTATTATCTTGGTACAATTTTATGAAGATTTTCCTTTTTCTTTTGGTGTAAACAGCTATTCAACACAAAACACCTGCAAAGGTTTCCTAAGGCTTTAAATGGTCCCTCACTCAGGTTCAGTAGGCCACAAAATCTCCATGATTTTGTGGCCTACTGAACCTGAGTAGACTCTCGACTTGACAGTTGTCCAGAAGACAGTCATCGGCTTTTTACAGAGTGCTGTATCCAAGCTTTTTAATCGAAAGTTGAGTGGAAGAAAAAAGTGTGGTAGAAAAAGTTGCACAAGCAGTCTTTTAATTTGGAAATCAAGGTTCCAGAGTCTGGAAGAGGCACAATCCAAGTTGCTTAAGGTCTAGTGTGAAGTTTCAACAGTAAATTATGGTTTGCCATATTCTGGTGTTTTAGAGATTTTAGAGCACTCCATTCTTCCGTCTGCTGACAAGCTTTATGGAGGTGCTGAATTCATTTTCTAGCTGAACTTGGCACCTGCCCACACTGCCAGTAGGCCAACATTTCTGTATTAAAAGTCATTTTTTATTTGGTCTTGTACAATATAATAATTTTATGAGTCCACCGACTTGGTTTTCATTACTGTAAGCCTAATCCTCAAAATTAAAGGAGATATGTGTGGAATGAATCTATAAATATATGAATTTCACTTTATGAATTTAATTACTGAAATAAGAAACTTTTCTATGATTTCTAATCTTTAAGGTGTACCGTATGCAGGTGGAGTCCCCTAAGTATTAGTAATAGTGTTTATGGAAGCCCAAAAGTCTGGCAGTAGGAAGCGAGTGGAAATCCTAATTGTGTAGTCGCAATGAAAATAGCTAAATAGGTCATTAATTGGCATTAAGCGGGATACAATATCAAAATGACACTCGGATAAAATATCTCATGGCTTATTGGCACAGATAGTCTAAGATGGCTTATTTATGAAGGATGATACTAGTTATGTCCACGATCACTAAAGGAACCTTTGGGCTACAGTCCCATGAAACATGTATTAGGACCATTGGTACGTCATGTTATTGTAAACATGAATATCCGCCAAGAAGGAAACATTTTCGCACTCAGTCCCTGCTTTCACATTACAGTAAGACAATTATAGCCACTTTGTGGGCCAAATAATTTCACCAATCTATCATGCAACGTGGATAGATTTATGGATTTGGTGATAATTTCAGTATTGTGGTGATAGTACTAGTAACTAATGGAAGCGTTACCAAGAGCAAAAATCGATGGAAAGGATGAACAGGCCTGAGAGCACAACTTGGGGTATTCTGGCAAAACAACATTTATTAACTAACTTTGAAAGACCAGGGTAAAGGTGGCACAAAATGGCTGCTGTGATAGACAATTAATATCAGTATTATATCATTAGTATGGATATGGTATATTTATATATCCTTCAGCATCAATTGTTATAAAAATCTATGATGCAATAATCGTTACTATTCTTCAAAACTAGAGCATATGGAGGAACAGAGACAGCAATAATATCTTGTTCCTGATACTTAAAGGCCACCCTCTGCCATCTATTAGTTGCATGTGGCACATGCTAGGTTGGGCAGGTGGGCTGTTAGACATTTTACATTGCAGTCAAAAACTTTACATTACACCACGGTGTAAGAAATGTCAATTATATAAAATAGGTTTTTACTAAATTTAATTAGAATTTGTGTCCCATTGGAATAGAACACAGATTTCTCTTTTTATGGGAGTAATTTTCTACAGTAGTTGCCTCATTGTCAATTCCTGCTGAGCAAAGCCACAGTCTAGTACTCATGGAGAAGAATATAATTATTACAATACTGCTCCTTATGTACAAGAATATGCCTACTATAAAACTGCTTCCGATGTAAAAAGACTATAAATAATATAACATTGCTCTTATATACAGAAATATAGCGACTATAATACTGCTCCTATGTACAAGAATATAACTACTATAATACTGCTCTTATATACAGAAATATAACGACTATAATACTGCTCCTATGTACAAGAATATAACTACTATAATACTGCTCCTATGTACAAGAATATAACTACTATAATACTACCTCCTATGTACAAGAATATAACTACTATAATACTGCCTCCTATGTACAAGAATATAACTACTATAATACTGCTCCTATGTACAAGAATATAACTGCTATAATACTGCCTCCTATGTACAAGTATATAACTACTATAATACTGCTCCTATGTACAAGAATATAACTACTATAATACTGCTCCTATGTACAAGAATATAACTACTATAACACTGCTCCTATGTACAGGAATATAACTACTATAATACTGCTCCTATGTACAAGAATATAACTACTATAATACTGCCTCCTATGTACAAGAATATAACTACTATAATACTGCTCCTATGTACAAGAATATAACTACTATAATACTGCTCCTATGTACAAGAATATAACTACTAAAATACTGCTCCTATGTACAAGAATATAACTACTATAATACTGCCTCCTATGTACAAGAATATAACTACTATAATACTGCTCCTATGTACAAGAATATAACTACTATAATACTGCCTCCTATGTACAAGAATATATCTACTATAATTCTGCTCCTATGTACAAGAATATAACTACTATAATACTGCTCCTATATACAAGAATATAACTATTATAATACTGCTACTTATGTACAGGAATATAACTACTATAATACAGCCCCTATGTACAAGAATATAACTACTATAATACTGCCTCCTATGTGCAAGAATATAACTACTATAATACTGCCTCCTATGTACAAGAATATAACTACTATAATACTGCCTCCTATGTACAAGAATATAACTACTATAATACTGCTCCTATGTACAAGAATATTACTACTATAATACTGCTCCTATGTACAAGAATATAACTACTATAATACTGCTCCTATGTACAAGAATTTAACTACTATAATACTGCCTCCTATCTACAAGAATGTAACTACTATAATACTGCCTCCTATGTACAAGAATATAACTACTATAATACTGCCTCCTATGTACAAGAATATATCTACTATAATTCTGCTCCTATGTACAAGAATATAACTACTATAATACTGCTTCTATGTACAAGAATATAACTACTATAATACTGCCCCCTATGTACAAGAATATAACTACTATCAGCCCAGCTCTTATCTCCCATCACTGATACTGAAATTGGTAAGGTCCTCTCCTCCATACCCTCGGGGAAAAGCCCAGGCCCTGATGGTTTCACCATCTCTTACTACAAAACCTTTAAGCATATTTTAATCCCCCAGTTTAACACCCTATGTAACTATTTACTCCAAGGGGGTTCCATCCCGCCCCAATCGCTTTCAGCCCACATCACGGTAATTCATAAAGAAAATAAAGATCCCCTAAACTGTGGGAGTTACCGCCCAATTTCGCTTCTGAACACAGATGTGAAGTGGTGGGCCAAGATTTGGCTCAACGGATCCAGGCGGTTCTCCCTGGCATTATCAACGAAGAGCAGGTGGGATTCATCTTAGGCAGACAAGGGAGTGAGAATACGGTCCGTGTCATACAATTGATTACACATGCCCGACAGCACTCGATACCGCTAGCCCTACTTAGTACAGATGCAGAGAAGGCCTTCGACAGGATCAGCTGGCAATTTATGTCTCGAGCATTGTCGAAATTTGGCCTTCCGGACCAGTTAATCTAATCCATCTTCTCACTCTATTCGCTCCCTTCTGCCAGAATACGGATTAATGGGACACTCTCCCCAGCCTTTCCCATCACTAATGGGACGCGACAGGGCTGCCCACTCTCACCTGCTATCTTTGTTATTGTCATGGAGACCCTGCTGGCCAAGATCAGGCAGGACCCGGACATTAAAGGAATCATTTTGGGGTCGCAGACCCATCTGACGGCTGCTTTTGCAGACGATCTTTTGGTCATAACGTCCAACCCCCTAACTTCTTTCCCCAGACTTCAGGCCCTTTTTGAGGAGTACGGATTGGTCTCAAACTTTAAGATTAACTACACTAAGTCACAGGGCCTGAATATCTCCTGCCCATCCTCTACCGTTGAAACGCTCAAAGGCTACACTGCTTTTTCGTGGGCTCCTAAGTCAATCCCATTTCTGGGTACTAATATTTCAGCAAAACCAGAGGAGCTTTTTGAGCTGAACCAAGTCCCCTTGCTAAAATCCATTAAATCTCACCTACACTCCCTAAAACTGCCGTTTATTTCGTGGATTGGACGGAAGAATTATATCAAAGCTTTTATCGTCCCCAGACTGCTTTATTTCATCCAAACACTCCCTATCTGGCTACCCAATTCCTTCTTTGTGGAGGTCCGCAGGGTCTTCTCGACATTCGTGTGGTCAGGCAGCTCCCCTAGACTGGCGTATGCCACTCTCACTCGGGAGAGGAGGTTGGGAGGCTTCGGCCTACCCGACATTTACCTTTATTATAGAGCGTCAATGCTAAATAGAGCTTTGAGCCTCCTATCTTGGCGCCCTCCCGGCCTTGTCTCCCGACTGAAGTGTGATATGCTCTCATATAACGATAAGCTAGTTCTTTGGGGCTAACGCAAATGCACCGCCAACAATAAATTCACATCGCCCTTATGGAAAGGTTTGTTAATAGAATGGTCCAAACTATATAGATCTTCGACCCTCAAGTTCCCTAGTTTGAACCTTCCCTTGCACTTGCTGCAGGCATATATTCACCCTACCACCTCTGGGGCATCAGGCATCTGGGCATTGCTTTCCAGCCTTAAACTACAAGACATCATGACTGAGTCGGGTGCTTTAGACTGGAGCAAAATATACGCAATCCCGAGAGTTCAGGGGGCCTCTTTCCTAGCGGTCATGGCTTTTAAAAAAGATTTGGCGCTCTTAGCAGCGCTCCCTAGGCCTACTACGGATCCCTCATGGATAGAAGGGAAACTCTCCACCGCCCTTCGCCCAAAGAAACCTTTCTCCACATTTTACAGGGAGCTACTCTCCTCCGCACCTCCAGACCTGTGGTTCCTAGCAGCCTGGGAAAAGGAATTGTCCATGACTCTATCGGAACCCGAAAAAGCGTTTATCCTCACACACTCGCACGGATTTAACCGATGCATTAAGATTCAAGCTAACTCTTATAAATTACTTACAAGATGGTACAAAACGCCAGAATTCCTCCATAAGCTCAATCCCGCTATCCCAGACAGTTGCTGGAGGTGTGGAGGAGGTCCCGGTTCTTTATCCCATATTTGGTGGAGTTGTGAGAAAATCAAGCCTTTTTGGGGGTTGAAGTGGTGACAGCTATAAATAAGATATGTAATACTTAGGTTAGCCTAGATGCAAAACTTCTGCTACTTTGGTGCCCTAATAGCACGCTTACTCCTTCAAAGTCTGACCTACCAACCATGCTTATAACAGCAGCCCGACTACTGGTTCCTCTCCTCTGGAAGAATGATGCGGCCCCTTCGTTCGTGATGTGGACCGAGAAAATTGACCAATTATACCGGTTTGAAGAGCTGGCCCACTGGGAAAATCACTCTAGAGCGGCATTTGTTAAAATATGGTCCCCCTGGAAGCAATATCGCAAGTTCTAGGCTTTGATGTGATAGAATTCAAGATATAAGATTGACATCTAATTTACCCCATCCTTTCCTCCCCCAGTTCTATCCTCCCTTTGTCTTGTCGTACCCTCCCCACCAGATATCTGTTTGCACAGGTTATTGGTGTTTTAAGTTATGTAAGCCACCATCTGAGATGTATTGTGTTTGCTGAGTAAGCATCTATCCAGCTGCGTCTGGTACATGAGATGTATGACCATTTACATAACTTTATGCCTTTCTCAAATAAAAAGAAATTTGACAAAGAATATAACTACTATAATACTGCTCCTATGTACAAGAATATAACTACTATAATACTGATCCTATGTACAAGAATATAACTACTATAATACTGCTCCTATGTACAAGAATATAACTACTATAATACTGCTCCTATGTACAAGAATATAACTACTGTAATACTGCCTCCTATGTACAAGAATATAACTATTATAATACTGCCTCCTATGTACAAGAATATAATTACTATAATACTGCTCCTATGTACAAGAATATAACTACTATAATACTGTTCCTATGTACAAGAATATAACTACTATAATACTGCCTCCTATGTACAAGAATATAACTACTATAATACTGCTCCTATGTACAAGAATATAATTACTATAATACTGCTCCTATGTACAAGAATATAACTACTATAATACTGCTCCTATGTACAAGAATATAACTACTATAATACTGCTCCTATGTACAAGAATATAACTACTATAATACTGCTCCTATGTACAAGAATATAAGTACTATGATACTGCTCCTATATACAAGAATGTAACTACTATAATACTGCCTCCTATGTACAAGAATATAACTACTATAATACTGCTTCTATGTACAAGAATATAACTACTATAATACTGCTCCTATATGCAAGAATGTAACTACTATAATACTGCTCCTATGTACAAGAATATAACTACTATAATACTGCCTCCTATGTACAAAAATATAACTACTATAATACTGCTCCTATGTACAAGAATATAACTACTATAATACTACCTCCTATGTACAAGATTATAACTACTATAATACTGCTCCTATGTACAAGAATATAACTACTATAAAACTGCTCCTATGTACAAGAATATAACTACTATAATACTACCTACTATGTACAAGAATATAACTACCATAATACTGCTCCTATGTACAAGAATATAACTACTATAATACTGCTCCTATGTACAAGAATATAACTACTATAATACTGCTCCTATGTGCAAGAATATAACTACTATAATACTGCTCCTATGTACAAGAATATAACTACTATAATACTGCTCCTATGTACAAGAATATAACTACTATAATACTGCCTCCTATGTACAAGAATATAACTACTATAATACTGCTCCTATGTACAAGAATATAACTGCTATAATACTGCTCCTATGTACAAGAATATAACTACTATAATACTGTTCCTATGTACAAGAATATAACTACTATAATACTGCTCCTATGTACAAGAATATAACTACTATAATACTGCTCCTATGTACAAGAATATAACTACTATAATACTGCTCCTATGTACAAGAATATAACTACTATAATACTGCCTTCTATGTACAAGAATATAACTACTATAATACTGCTCCTATGTACAGTACAGGTAGGTCTCCATTACGTAGAACAGCCGCTGTGTTTTCCCCCATACATTTACATGATGTACATAAGATGTGTAGGGAGCATTTCCACTTTTCACCGCACACATGGCTTGGTTGTCAGTTTGTCCTTGCCTTTATTACTGATGAGAATTTTAGACTTCGCCTGTTTTATTAGCCCTTTTTGTATGTATGGGCACCCGGTGCCCACTTACCCGTCTTTTCTTGAGTCTTGAGTGCTTCCCGTCTGCAGCTTCTGATGACATCAGGACTCCAGTGGGCAAATCCTGCCGCTCCCGCTGCAGATAAAAATACAAATGAATTCTCACAGATGGTGCTCCGATTCAACTTGAATCAGACAACCATCGTGAAGTCCCAAATTTGACATGGAAAGTGGTGGATGAAGCACTGGACAACACTGGACACTGGGGCGGCTACACAGATATCATTACGCTAAAGTCAATACACACATTGATTATACAGAAAGGGAGAACGCCACAGATTCTTAAAGTGTACCAGTAGCCTTCACAGAGAAGGGTGGCTTGTGACATCATGAGGCATGATGTGCCTCCAACTTTAACAAATCCATTTAAAAACATTGATCCAGCCTACAAAATAGCCCCCCTATCTTGTGTAAGCGACAAGCACACTTTAATGCAAGCAGAATCAGTAGATTTATTGTCCAAGGACATTAATAAGACAAAAAAGAAAAAATGAACAAAGTAACTCGTTACGTAAAGGAATTTTTTTCTCTCATCAGATCTGTATTGATATCATATCTGTGCCCCAGTCACATCCATAGCTGCTAAAGACTAACTCTACTCACACGTATTGCTGTCGTCTGCTCAGTCCTAGCCTGGACAGATCATGCCTGGCTTTCTGGTGTTATAAAGATTGTGGTGTTTACACTTGGTGCTTGAAAGTTTGTGAACCCTTCAGAATTTAATGTATTTCTGCATAAATGTGACCTAAAACTAGGTAAGGTTTTCACACAAGTCCTAAAAATTGATAAAGTTATCCAAATCAAACCCATGAGTCAAATTATTAGACTCTGTTAATGTATTTATTGAGGAAAATGAACCAATATCACATGTCAATGAAGTATGTGAACCTTTAGGATTTGCAGACAAATTGACGGTGGAATTAGTCAGGTGTTTTCAATCACTAGAATGACAATCAGGTGTGAGTGGGCCACCTGTTTTAGTTAAAGAACAGGGATTAGTATGAAAGTCTGACCTTAACAACATATGTTGTAAAGGATATTTCTAAGGACCTCAGAAGAATTGTTCTTGATGCTCATCACTCTGGAAAAGAGTACAAAACAATTTCTAAAGATTTTGGACGTCACCAATCCACAGCTGACAGATTGTGTACAAATGGAGGAAATTCAAGACCATTATTACCCTCTCCTGGAGTGGTTGTCCAAAAAATATCACGCCAAGAGCAAGGCATTTAATAGTCTGCACAGTCACAAATTAACCCAAGGCCTAACCTTTAAGCAATTAAAGCAACTAAAGACTTTTCTCACATTAGCTCAGTGTTCATGAGTCCACCATCAAGAGGACACTGAACAACAATAGAATGCATGGCAAGATTGCAAGAAGAAAGCTGCTACTCTCCCAAAAAAAAAACATTTCTTTTTGTGTTGTGTGCAGTTTGCTAAAGATCACCTGGACAAGCCAGAAGGCTATTGGAACAATGCTTTGTGGACAGATGTGACCAAAATTATGTTTAGAGAAAGGAAAAGCCTGCAGTCCAGCATAAAAGCCTCATCCCATCTGTGACACAGGGTGGTGGTTGTATCGTGGTTTGGGCCTTTTCTGCAGCATCTGTGCCACGATGGCTTGCCATCATTAATGGAACAGTGAATCCTGAAATCATACCAGCAAATGCTAAAGGAAAATGTCAGGACATCTGTCCATGAGCTGAATCTCAAGAGAACATGGGTCATGCAGCAAGACAACGATCATAAGAACACAAGTCATTCTAAAAGGAGAATATAGTTACGGCAATGTTTTGGAGCCCTGACCTTAGTCTAATCAAAATGTTGTGGAAGGACCTGAAGTGAGCAGTTCATGGGGGAAACCCACCAACATAACAGAGCTAATGCTGTTTTGTACAGAGGAATGGGCTAAAATAAATGACCAAGTCTAATATTTTGGACTATTTATTAGTGTTTGATTCGGTTATCTTTATTAAATTTTAGGACTGGTATGAAAATCTGTTTATGCAGAAATATAGAAATTCTTAAGGGTTCACAAACCTTCAAGCACCACTGTAGAATGTACCACATCTCCCTCCATATCATATGAAAGTGGTCAAACTGCCAGGAATGCACCTGTCAACACAGATTCCAGGTGGCAGCATGTTGAATTATGAGATCTGGATGTACTTTGGAGTTGTGTATTTAAAGACTCAAGATCAGTAGGAGGTGAGTAAAGCAAAGTGGAAAAAGTAACAACTGGATCACTTGATTTACTCAAGTAAAAAGTTGGACAGCTGCCACCTTCTGCTGATATAACCTTTCCAATATGTCTGTTAACTGTTTTCAACTGAAAATTAGAGATGTTGTAAACAAGCATCTCGTCAGTTTTCACATTGATTATCACTCAGGTCAATAATGTTGGCTGAAGAGCTGGGTGTGTATTGGCAGCTGTTATTAGAGTATCTGACCTCCGGTGACACAGTGATTGTATCCTCCAAGCCTCCCTCTCAATACAGGACTTACAGTCTTGCCTGGTAGAATCTTGTCATGCTTTCTGGTGATGGAATGGAAGGGACTTAAACCAAGTCTGTGCAGTATGGATAGACACTACATCTGGTCAGTTCAGTGCTTAACTGGGGTTGTTGGGCCCACCAGAAAATGTGATTCTGCAAGCTCTTCCTCCATTTACACATTTATCATCAATGTGATACAACAGGTTATTTCTAAAATAACTCCTAGTAGCAAAAGGTTGGCTCCAAAAGAGACTCCAAATGGGGTAGCTTTTTGCTGAACCTATCAAGGTCTGTTATACTGTCAGAGCCTGGATCACTACAAGATCCTCTCGTACCCTGAAGGGCCAGTCCAAACCTGAGACAAATGATGGCCAGCTGGAGAGTAAGTCGAGGGGTTGGTAGGCAACAAGTTCTATATTACAGCCCTCCCTCCAACGAAAATTAATTTTCTTCTTCCTGCGTGGTAGTCACTTAAAGCAATGACCCCCATATACCTACGAGAAAAGTCAGCCAAGCCCACCAATTTTGGTGTAAGCAGCTTATCTGTATAAGAAAAGGGGGATGTGATATGTTGAATTTTAATGCCTGATTCTTTTATTCTCATGGAAGATAAGCCACCTTATTGTCCAAGATGTGTTTGGGGAGTTTGGTAGGAATAGCTGTTGCCCGAACTCTCTTTTCAAGAGTGCATAAGCACCTCAACTCGGAGATGCAGCCTAGTGAGTAGACTTTCTGTGACCACTTGGAGCTCAATGATGGCCATGTCCCCTGCTTTTGGGGAAACCAATTGTCTATCTAATGTGTACGGGGTGTCCTAACTTTACCCCAATGGAAGATGGGGGAAGAAAGGTTGAATTTAACACGCCCAATCCTTTTGTTCTTTGGAAGATAAGCCACTGTCTGAGAAGCCTGGCAGTGGTTTCCTCCCTTCTCTACCACTGGGAATGCATGCGCGCTTGACCTAACTAAGTGTGTATGTGGATGAGGAACTGCTGTCCAACTTCTGCCTAAAGGCTCACAAGCACATTAGAGTATTGTTGGCTGAGCCTGCTGAGAATATGACTTTCACTGGACATGATGTTGGGGAACAGAAGAATTGGCAAAGTAAATCTTTACACCCATTCATTTGCTTCTCCTAGGAGATAAGGTGTCATGAAGCGGCTTTCATCTCTCTTCCCAGTGAATACACATACATATATATGTTCTCTGAGCTGAACATGTATGTGTATGGGGGAGCTGAGAAAGAATTAGGAAAGATAGCTGTCGGGCAAATGATCGCTCAGCAGACGGTGTATGGTCAGACAAGTAGTACTAGGCAGTCTGAGCTATAGCAATAGCTCCTGAGATGTGACCATGGTTTCTATATTATTATGTAATTCTACTGCATAGATATGGTTATTACAGTGATGGTAAACTTTATAATTTGCCAGGAAACTGTGTCCTGATGATTTCAGACCTAACTCTCTGGGCCAGATATTTATATGATTAATGCGATTTCTGCAGAGCCATCTCTAATTGGCATATCACCCTCTATGCCCCTGTGGAGTGCTAGCAGTGGATACCAATAAAATAGCTAACAATTGATGAAAATTGTAACTTTTTACCCAAATCTTGACTAATCAGCATATCTAGACTCCGTTATGCTGCACTCATAAGTGGGATTTTGCTTGTTATGGCGGTAGAGTGGACTATTTAATGAAAACCATTACAACGGAGAGAGGTTTTAATTTCTTTTAGCTAAGAAATAAAGGAAAAAACAAAACAATATTCCAGTGTAATATTGTCGAAAAAAGTTAGAAATGCTAACCAAAGGGCCGAGCTTTGATAGCATTATATTCAAAGAGCAAGTCATTTCAAATATATATATATATATACACTGTATGGCATATAGCTAAGTCCTTGAATCTCATCTGGTGGTTCAAGTAGGTCTTTAGTCCTTTCTATTTAGAACTTTCTATTTTTGTGAGTGAGAGCCACAAAATGTTTATCACACTAGTCCACCCAAGCAGATAACCCATTGACCATTACCTTAGGTAACCATTCCCATCCCTTTTACGACACAGGAACCACTGATTCAAATGTTCAGTTCTCCAGGAAACCACATAACCTGCACAACCATCCTCAATTGATGCTGCTGTTCTCCAGGGAACCTTCCTTCATTGAATCTTATATAACCTGAACAACAGGTTATATAATGCCTGCTATATCAAGTTCAATACTAGGGCCAACTTCTGTCCAACTAAAGTGATATTAATGATCAGCGTGGCCATACACATTAGAAAATTATCAGTCTAAAACCCCATACACATCCCGACTTGGCTCGGCTGACCCTGTATATTCAACAGGTAGAGTAGAGAGGGTCACTGTCCAATATTTCTCCTAAGAATGAAAGGATTGGACAAGTGCAAATCCAATAACCCCATCTTGTTTCATCCCAACATCTCCCATCAGGAAAGAGTCAGGAGGCGAGTTTGGCTGACACACATATAATATATAGGCCAGCTTCAGAAGTTTCAATGAGTGGGTTCTGGTCTATAGCTTCAGTGGAGAAGGTTGGCTGGTCATGTACATAAGATATTAGTTGATGAATTCCCACCAGTTTCGACAGGTGCCTTCAGAAATTCCTCCAGTGGCTATCGGTGGAAACAAGTTTTGGCTCTTGTATGCATGGACAGTTTAGGAAAACCAATGACCCCGGCCAACATGACCTTGTTGGCACATCTGGAGATTTGTTCACTAAGAACCTCAACACCAAACAATGATCTTAGAAGGTTAACTCTACTAGAATACCACCAACAGGCCAACCACGACGGCTAAACCTATCACAAGTATAAATGTTTCTCTAATGATTTGACAGATGAAAAGATTAAAAGTACTATATTGGCCACCGCCTAACCAGTCAATCACAGAAGAATGAGGTCTCCTTGTGTGTGATAGGCTCATGGTACGCCCCACTGAGAATGTTTGCATTTTGTATAACTCTGTATGACCCCAAGGAATCAGCTGAGCTCAGATGGAAGGCTTCATGCTGCTTTAGTTGATCGCTGTTGTGCTTGACAATTATGAAGCTTTGATTAATAAAACATAATTAGCAAATGTTACCATGCTGTATACTAAAGGAAAAAAGGGGAATTGATAAAATTACGAGTCAGTGTTAATTTGGACAGAAAAATATTAATGTACCGTATAGAAGAGTCTATAGTAGAAACTTATAGCAAATGAGGCATATACAAGACAGAAAATGGTGGTGAATGTAGGAAGCAGTATTACATAGTTACAGTCTTGTATAGAGGGGCAGTATTATATATATTCTTGCACATAGGAGCAGTATTATAGTAGTTATATTCTTGTACATAGGAGCAGTATTATAGTAGTTATGTTCTTGTACATAGGAGCAGTATTATAGTAGTAATATTCTTGTACATAGGAGGCAGTATTATAGTAGTTATAATCTTGTACATAGGAGCAGTATTAAAGTAGTTATATTCTTGTACATAGGAGCAGTATTATAGTAGTTATATTCTTGTACATAGGAGCAGTATTATAGTAGTTATATTCTTGAACATAGGAGAAGTATTATAGTAGTTATATTCCTGTACATAGGCACAGTTTTATAGTAGTTATATTCTTGTACATAGGAGGCAGTATTATAGTAGTTATATTCTTGTACATAGGAGCAGTATTATAGTAGATATATTCTTGAACATAGGAGCAGTATTATAGTAGTTATATTCTTGTACATAGGAGCAGTATTATAGTAGTTATATTCCTGTACATAGAAGCAGTATTATAGTAGTTATATTCCTGTACATAGGAGGCAGTATTATAGTAGTTATATTCTTGTACATAGGAGCAGTATTATAGTAGATATATTCTTGCACATAGGAGAAGTATTATAGTAGTTATATTTTTGTACATAGGAGGCAGTATTATAGTAGTTATATTCTTGTACATAAGAGCAGTATTATAGTAGTTATATTCATGTACATAAGAAGCAGTATTATAGTAGTTATATTCTTGTACACAGGAGGCAGTATTATAGTAGTTATATTCTTGTACATAGGAGCAGTATTATAGTAGATATATTCTTGTACATAGGAGGCAGTATTATAGTAGTTATATTCTTGTACATAGGAGCAGTATTATAGTAGATATATTCTTGTACATAGGAGGCAGTATTACAGTAGTTATATTCTTGTACATAGGAGCAGTATTATAGTAGATATATTCTTGTACATAGGAGGCAGTATTATAGTAGTTATATTCTTGTACATAGGAGCAGTATTATAGTAGTTATATTCTTGTACATAGGAGGCAGTGTTATAGTAGTTATATATACAACCATGTAGAGAAATGAAGAAGGGCGGCACTCACCAGTGTACGGACTTTGATAGTTGCTTTATTCAGTAAGTTGCAATGGGCGGCATCGGGCAGGACACCATAAGTTTCACACAGGTTAGACAGCGACGGCCGTTTCGCGCTTGACGCGCTTCGTCAGGCTACTACTTCAGAGCGCAGGTGCGCTCCACCTTCTTAGGCCGTGGAATCAATGCGTTACCTGGGTGACCAGTGACGCTGCCACGATGCTCCCCAAAAATGTTTACAGAGACAAGGTATACAGAAAACATCAGCAAATATAGAAGCGACATTACAGAAGCATTTTTAAAGAAACATACTTAGGTCAATTCTATCATTGAGGCCCAATTTGTGGGATCAGGTCCACATATTGCCCCCCTATGCCCGCCGGGACCAGCATAGACATCTTTCACCACCAGTTGAAGAAGGCTGTACGTGCTATGGTGTATCCTAGAGCACAGGATAATGTCAGTAGTGAGGAGCGACAGGCTCTAAACTGGCTTTGTACACAGGATGATATTATAGTGAAACCGGCGGACAAGGGGGGCAATGTGGTACTTATGCCGAGTTTTCTTACGTTTTGTTGATGATGTCTTCATTGTCTGGTCTGGAACAAAGGTACAGTGTGAAGATTTTGTCTGGTACTTAAATATGAACGATATGGGGATAAGATTTACCCTTAATTTTGGGGGGGGGGCACGGTTGGAATTCCTGGATGTGGTTGTTGTGGCGAGGGGGCGATGGGTTGGTCACGGAGGGCTTTTGAAAGCCCATGGCGACCAACTGCTTGCTCCACCACGACAGCTTCCATCTCGGAACTGTCAAGAGATCGTTGCCGTACAGACAATTTATTAGATTACGCAGGATTAACAGTGAGTTAGAGGGATATCAACAACAAGCGTTAGAGTTAAAACAACAGTTGGTGGCAAGAGGGTACCCAGAGAATGAAGTCAGCAGAGATATTGAAAGGGTTGAGAAAAAATTCTCTCAAAGGGATTTACTGCAAAAGAACAGGAAACCTAGAAAAGTAGTGGAGATGCCTGGGTCGGGACACGGGGATAACAAGTATAGGTAGATTTGCCTTCTCCTTCAAGTTTAGCCCAATGGCCGATCAGATTCGTTCCGCTATTTTTAGGAACTGGGACATACTAAAAAGAGACAGCACCCTGATTGAGGTAACGGAGCAAAGACCACTAGTCTCCTTTAGAAGGAGTCGTACATTGAGAGATAAACTTGTAAGGAGTAGGTTGACTCCCGTACTTTCTAGTCAGTCGTTGACAATTAGTAGACCAGAAGGGAACTTTAGATGTGGGAATTGCTCCCAATGTAAGTACAATTCGTGCAAAAAATTTATTGATTTTGCAGGGGTACACCACAGGGTACGGAGTTTTATTAACTGCAGAAGTACATTTGTGGTTTATCTTTTTAAGCTGCAAATGTGGCCGATTTTATATCGGCAAGACAATCAGATGCTTATATTAGCGTATAAGAGAACATATCAACTCCATAACCTCTGGTAAAGGTTGCCCCAGGGTGATAGAGGGGATATTAGTTATTTGTCTTTTTCAGGATTGGTACAACCACCGCCGCAGGGGGGTGATAGACATCGGCTCCTCCTACAGCGGGAGGCGAGGTGGATCCTCCGTAGCCAAGCGGCGGACGAATTGGGCCTCAATGATAGAATTGACCTAAGTATGTTTCTTTGAAAATGCTTCTGTAATGCCGCTTCTATATTTGCTGATGTTTTCTGTATACCTTGTCTCTGTAAATCTTTTCGGGGAGCATCGTGGCAGCGTCACTGGTCACCCAGGTAACGCATTGATTCCATAGCTTCAGAAGGCGGAGCGCACCTGCGCTCTTACGTAGTAGCCTGACGAAGCGCGTCGAGCGCGAAACGGCCGCCGCTGTCTCACCTGTCTGAAGCTCTTGGCGTCCTGCCTGATGCCGCCCATTGCAACTTACTGAATAAAGCAACTATCGCAGTCCGTACACTGGTGACGCCGCCCTTCTTCATTTCTCTTCATGGTTGTATCTATATCATATAACGCTATTAGGGCACCACCGATAGTGTTTTGAAACAAGGAGACTGAGCTGTGGTCGATTCCTATACACCGGGATCCAGCGGAGGATTGTAAGTGCCGCTTCATGTCTTATTGTTGAAGTTATATTCTTGTACATAGGAGCAGTATTATAGTAGTTATATTCTTGTACATAGGAGGCAGTATTATAGTAGTTATATTCTTGTACATAGGAGGCAGTATTATAGTAGTTATATTCTTGTACATAGGAGGTAGTATTATAGTAGTTATATTCTTGTACATAGGAGCAGTATTATAGTAGTTATATTCCTGTACATAGGAGCAGTATTATAGTAGTTATATTCTTGTACATAGGAGCAGTATTATAGTAGTTATATTCTTGTACATAGGAGCAGTATTATAGTAGTTATATTCTTGTACATAAGAAGCAGTATTATAGTAGTTATATTCTTGTACATAGGAGCAGTATTATAGTAGTTATATTCTTGTACATAGGAGGTAGTATGTACATAGGAGATAGTATATAGTAGTTATCTTGTACATAGGAGCAGTATTATAGTAGTTATATTCTTTACATAGGAGCAGTATTTATAGTAGTTATATTCTTTTACATAGGAGCAGTATTATTAGTAGTTATATTCTTGTACATAGGAGCAGTATTATAGTAGTTATAATTCTTGTACATAGGAGCAGCTATTATAGTCCGTTCTATTCTTGTACATAGGAGCAGTCTTATAGTAGTTTATATTCTTGTACATAGGAGCCGTCATATAGTAGTTATATTCCTTGTAACATAGGAGCAGATTTAGTAGTGTATATTCCTTTACATAGGAGCAGTATTATAGCTAGTATATCTTGTTACGATAGGAGGCAGTATTATAGTAGTTATATTTCTTGTACATAGGAGCCAGTATTATAGTAGATTATATTCTTGTACATCGGAGCAGGTATTATAGTTATTTATATTCCTGTACATAGAAGGCAGTATTATAGTAGTTATAATTCTTGTACCTAGGATGCTAGTATTATAGTAGTTATAATTCTTGTACATAGGAGCAGTATTATAGTAGTTATATTCTTGTACATAGGAGCAGTATTATAGTAGTATATTCTTGTACATAGGAGCAGTATTATAGTAGTTATATTCTTGTACATAGGAGGCAGTATTATAGTAGTTATATTCTTGTACATAGGAGCAGTATTATAGTAGTTATATTCTTGTACATAGGAGCAGTATTATAGTAGTTATATTCTTGTACATAGGAGCAGTATTATAGTAGTTATATTCTTGTACATAGGAGCAGTATTATAGTAGTTATATTCTTGTACATAGGAGGCAGTATTATAGTAGTTATATTCTTGTACATAGGAGCAGTATTATAGTACGTATATTCTTGTACATAGGAGGCAGTATTATAGTAGTTATATTCTTGTACATAGGAGCAGTATTATAGTAGTTATATTCTTGTACATAGGAGCAGTATTATAGCTAGTTATATTCTTGTACATAGGAGCAGTCTTATAGTAGTATATTCTTGTACATAGGAGCAGTATTATAGTAGTTATATTCTGTACATAGGAGCAGTATATAGTAGTTATATTCTTGTACATAGGAGCAGTATTATAGAGTTATCTTCCTGTACATAGGAGCAGTATTATAGTAGTTATATTCCTTGTACATAGGAGCAGTATTATAGTAGTTATATTCTTGTACATAGGAGCAGTATTATAGTAGTTATATTCTTGTACATAGGAGCAGTATTATAGTAGTTATATTCTTGTACATAGGAGCAGTTATTATAGTAGTTATATTCTTGTACATAGGAAGGCAGTATTATAGTGTTATATTCTTGTACATAGGATGCAGTATTATAGTAGTTATAATCTTGTACATAGGAAGCAGTATTTATAGTAGTTATATTCTTGTACATAGGAGGCAGTATTATAGTAGTTAATATTCTTGTACATAGGAGCAGTATATAGTAGTTATATTATTGTACATAGGAGCAGTATTATAGTAGTTATATTCTTGTACATAGGAGCAGTATTATAGTAGTTATATTCTTGTACATAGGAGCAGTATATAGTAGTTATATTCTTGTACATAGGAAGCAGTATTATAGTAGTTATATTCTTGTACACTAGGAGCAGTATTATAGTAGTTATATTCTTGTACACAGGAGAAGTATTATAGTAGTTCTAATCTTGTACATAGGAGCAGTATTATAGTAGTTATATTCTTGTACATAGGAGCAGTATTATAGTAGTTATAATCTTGTACATAGGAGCAGTATTATAGTAGTTATAATCTTGTACATAGGAGCAGTATTATAGTAGTTATATTCTTGTACATAGGAGCAGTATTATAGTAGTTATATTCTTGTACATAGGAGCAGTATTATAGTAGTTATATTCTTGCATATAGGAGCAGGATTATAGGAGTTATATTCTTGTACATAGGAGGCAGTATTATAGTAGCTATATTCTTGCATATAGGAGCAGGATTATAGTAGTTATATTCTTGTACATAGGAGGCAGTATTATAGTATTTATATTCTTGTACACAGGAGGCAGTATTATAGTAGTTATATTTTTGTACATAGGAGCGGTATTATAGTAGTTATATTCTTGTACATAGGAGGCAGTATTATAGTAGTTATATTCTTGTACACAGGAGGCAGTATTATTGTAGTTATATTTTTGTACATAGGAGCGGTAATATAGTAGTTATATTCGTGTACATAGGAGCAGTATTATAGTAGTTATATTCTTGTACACAGTAGCAGTATTATAGTAGTTATATTCTTGTACATAGGAGGCAGTATTATAGTAGTTATATTCTTGTACATAGGAGCAGTATTATAGTAGTTATATTTTTGTACATAGGAGGCAGTATTATAGTAGTTATATTCTTGTACATAGAAGCAGTATTATAGTAGTTATATTCTTGTACATAGGAGGCAGTATTATAGTATTTATATTCTTGTACACAGGAGGCAGTATTATAGTAGTTATATTTTTGTACATAGGAGCGGTATTATAGTAGTTATATTCTTGTACATAGGAGGCAGTATTATAGTATTTATATTCTTGTACACAGGAGGCAGTATTATAGTAGTTATATTTTTGTACATAGGAGCGGTATTATAGTAGTTATATTCTTGTACATAGGAGGCAGTATTATAGTAGTTATATTCTTGTACACAGGAGGCAGTATTATTGTAGTTATATTCTTGTACATAGGAGCAGTATTATAGTAGTTATATTCTTGTACATAGGAGAAGTATTATAGTAGTTATATTCTTGTACATAGTAGGCAGTATTATAGTAGCTATATTCTTGTACACAAGAGGCAGTATTATAGTAAGTACATTTTTGTGCATAGGAGCAGTATTATAGTAGTTATATTCTTGTACATAGGAGAAGTATTATAGTAGCTATATTCTTGTACACAAGGGGCAGTATTATAGTAAGTACATTTTTGTGCATAGGAGCAGTATAACAGGATATACAAAATAGGTATTATACATTGAGGGCTGTATTACAGCAGTTCTGTTCCTGTCAGTTGAGGTGACACAGAGCAGTTGTCATTTCCTTTCCTGCAGTTTTGTTTACAACCTTTTTAAAGGGGTGATGTTGAGCACAGTAGAAATCTAATGCCAGGGCAAAGAGAAAATAAATATCCATTGCCCATCTTGAGGTATGATTTGAAAAGCAATCGGCGTTAAACAGTGTTTTTGGAAAACCTATTTTCATCAGGTTTCCTGAATCATGACTGGACATGACATTGATACATCTATCTATCTATCTATTATCTATCAATCTATCGATCAATCTATACATCTATCTATCTATACATCTAGCTATCTGTCCTGATCTTGTGTCATTTTTTTTCTCATCTTGGGTAATTGTAGGTGTCTCCATTAGTGACCTGGGCCAGGCAAACATAAACCCAGCAGCTAAATCTTCCGATTCTTCTTCCCATCATGAAGCTTAATATGCAATATATACAGTAAGCTGGTTCTTAATGAGTGTAGAAATGGAATATTTAAGCCTCTGTACAATGAACTACGCTGCCGAAGATTTAAGTCCAAGCTCTCATGTGTGCCACTGTAATCCTCCCAAGTGATTGGAACGAGTTAAGAGGGACGAGGGCAACTGAATAATAAAACACAGCTTGTAGCAGTGCCTGGAGCTCTCACTAAACTGCAGTCCCTGCTTCCCAAAATGGATTTGGGAATTTATCTTAACCCCTTGTGCCAGAGTCTGCTCATAACCAGGAGGATCTGACTCTTCAAACATTTTCAAAAGTCCAGGCAATGGTCATAATTAGCAATGGACAGTTCCTCATTTTAACCCTAATTTCTCTTCTCACTTGTTTCTCCATATGCAATCAGAATTCCAAAAATTACCCAAAAAGATTTTCCCCTGACCCAGAATTCCTGGACTTTGTAGTAAGGGGTTATCATCAAACATCTCCGTGTCCTGGAAGTCTGCCGCCCAGGCTGGGATTTCTTTTTTCCAAAGCAGTTTCTGGAAGGTAAGTAACCTAAAATGGTGTCCATATTGGATTCCACAGTTTTTTATGGATGGAAATTTTAAAAAGAGTTGGATTTGTACTTGTCACATTTTGTAGTAGATGAGGGTAGATGTACAGTATTCCATGTTTTGTAATACCAAATAATTTAAGTGGGTTGGTCACATACTGCCTATTTTTACATACGTTCAGGAAAAATACCTTTAGGGTAGGGCTGATTGGTTCACAGTATCCCAATACTACATCACAATATAATGAAATTGAATGTGGTCCTGTTGCCACCCACAAGTTGCCACGAATGTCCAGACATCTAAACCAGCTGGATTACTGATGACCTAAATGTTATGGTCTCTATGTAATCCTAACCTCAATCCATTTACTAACATGATGCTATTACCAGAGCACGGGCATCGTCAAATGCTGCCTCCTTGTAGAGTACAGTCTAATGCTAGTTCCAACATGGCCAATGATGGAGGGATACATCACCAGACCCTATCAAAGGACCTTTCTGGAGAAACCAAGAACCATATTCTAGATTATTGGCATCGAAATACTTGACACAGTTAACAGCGGAAAAAAAAATGCTATTGAAATTCATACTGATCTTGAAAATGATGGAATTGCAGAATGTAACAGCTCAAGGGCTTCATATAACTGCTTATGACCCATGGAGAATGCAGCCATGTTGGATATGGGTCCATCTCTCATCTTCATGGGTGGTGTGAACCAATGTAAAACAAGAAACGTGGGCCAAACAAATATTAGTCTCTCTTGTTTTAGGAAGGAAGGGGGGGGGGAGTTGGTGTTGTGATCCAGGTACATGAGTTGGCTCATTTTGATTTTCGCTAGAGTACCTATGACGTTTTATATGTTTCTCCTCCACCATTGTAAAATCCACCAAATCTAAAAAAATCCCCAATTAACAGGGGGTCATCTTTATCTGTATAGTCTTCGTGTTTCCGAGCCTTGACGTGGGCACACACATCTATTGGCACCTGGGCATGTATTCATATTTATGAACCTAAGCCCACATAGAGGATGATTTCCTTCAGGCATTTTCGAAGTGACACCCCCACGGGCATGGTTATCATGGAAACAGCTTATAATACACAAGTAATTACCTCTGTGTCCAGAGAGGACACTTAAAGCAGGATTTATTTACTGAGGGGTCAATAGGACATTAACAATGTAGGTCACTTCTTGTTACGAATTATCATTGTATTATATTAACGAGTGGTCTAGTTAATATTCAATTAGAAAGAAGGCTGAGATTTATGAAGAGTTTAACGAGGATGAAGAGGGAGAGAGGATAAAGCCAGACACCTCGTTTACCAGCTTATCTTCTAAAGCCAAAAACATCATTATCTCCCCTGATATGTGTCAGGGACATCAATACTCAGGAGATCATTAGCTGGTTCCATCCAAATTGACAAGTTATTGGTTGGTCTTTTGCAAATTGGTAGGTCCTTGGCCAGTCCCTTCCAAATAAACATGTGTTTGGGCGATCCCTTCCAAACAGACAGGTTCTTGGCCCGTCTCTTCCAATTTAGCAGGTTCTTGTCCGGTCTTTTTCAAATTGGCAAGTTCAGCTGTCATTTATGTAAATTGTTTGGCCAGGTGCACAGGTAAGGTGTATAACATTTTGTAAAATAATCCAGAACATTTTATAATGTGGCACAACATCAATGCTTCAAAAAATAAAATAAAAAATAAACAATTAAAAGGAGGCTATATAATTTTCTAGATAATTGATAAAAATAAAAATAAACTCTGATCACTACCAATTCCTGGTGGAGACGATCAAGGCTCTTGAGTGAAAAAATATGTTTCGGTAATTTTATTGCTTACACAAATGATCCGCTTAGCTGTCTTCGTGATGTTTTTGGATGGAAGCCAGCTAATGTATTAAAAGCAACATGATTCCATTTCTGATTCTTATCCTTCGCTCCCATCATGTAATTACTTCAGATAACGGACGTTTCCCAAGGCACTTAAGATCTCAAACCTTTCTCAGTCTGCTCTGGACCCTGATTTGTCCAACATGGGGAAGACTATAACCCTCTAAAGAGGTGGTTATCATCCTGTGGCTTTCCAGCTGTTGAGAAACTACAACTATCACTATGGCCTGACACTTTGTAGATGTCATAAAATACTGGGAATGTTAGTTCAATGCCTGGAGATCCACAGCTTACCAACCAATGATCTTCACTTATAATAACAGCAGCTGTTAAACTGTTTCCCTTGAGTTTTCCCCTTAGTTACGGCTGTTTTGAATCCTACATTATGAGGATTTTCTCAAGATGGCTCCTCTGCCAGTTCTCTGAGGCCAAAACTGCATTCCCTCAGGTCACATACAAACTTGTTGTAGCCAGCAGCTTCCTGCCAGCCAACCAGATTAGATTACTGAGAGACATGCCCCCTCACTCTGAAGCCTAATGCAGGCATGCAGTGTGGAGGGCTTGCCCCTCTGTCTTCCTGGCCGGAAACAGATGAGCCATAGCTACGGTCTTTTAAGGGAGCAGTGGAAAGGGACAGGAGACATTAATGAAAACTGTTATTATAAGGTAATTACAGATCTTCTGACAATCATCGACAGTCTAACTCAGGTATACATGCCTAGTTCTAATAAATAGTGTTGAGCGGCATGTCCCATATTCGAATTCGCAAAATTTCGCGAATATTCGAAAGAATATTCGTAAAATATTCGCGAATATTCGAATTCGTTATTTTTTCGCATATGCGATAATTCAAATTTTCGCATCGCATAATACATATGCTATGCAAAATTTGCATGTGCGCTAATGAAATCGCCTTACGAAGATTCGCAACTCAATTCAATCACTAATGTATGAATGCAAAGCCCTTTGCCTCTGTTCTGGGACAAGTGTAGATATTCGCATGTGCGCTAATATAATCGCCTTACGAAGATTCGCAACTCAATCACTTTCTAGGCAATGTGAGACTTTTGGGAATCAATCGAGATACAGTGGGGGGTGATGACAGTAGTTGACAGAGTACAGATCAATGTAATCTGTAAGGTGGAAACTAAAATAAAAAATACGAATATTCGTAAATCGAATTTTACGAAGTTCTAAGTATTCGCGAATATGGTGCTATACTATATGAATGCACAGGCCTTTGCCTCTCTGTTCTGGGGACAAGTGTAGATATTCGCATGTGCGTTAATAAAATCGCCTTACAAAGATTCGCAACTCAATTCAATCACTAATGTATGAATGCAAAGCCCTGTGCCTCTGTTCTGGGACAAGTGTAGATATTCGCATGTGCGCTAATAAAATCGCCTTACGAAGATTCGCACCTCAATCACTTTCTAGGCAATGTGAGACTTTTGGGAATCAATCGAGATACAGTGGGGGGGTGATGACAGTAGTTGACAGAGTACAGATCAATGTAATCTGTAAGGTGGAAACTAAAATAAAAAATACGAATATTCGTAAATCGAATTTTACGAAGTTCTAAGTATTCGCGAATATGGTGCTATACTATATGAATGCACAGGCCTTTGCCTCTCTGTTCTGGGGACAAGTGTAGATATTCGCATGTGCGTTAATAAAATCGCCTTACAAAGATTCGCAACTCAATTCAATCACTAATGTATGAATGCAAAGCCCTTTGCCTCTGTTCTGGGACAAGTGTAGATATTCGCATGTGCGCTAATAAAATCGCCTTACGAAGATTCGCACCTCAATCACTTTCTAGGCAATGTGAGACTTTTGGGAATCAATCGAGATACAGTGGGGGGTGATGACAGTAGTTGACAGAGTACAGATCAATGTAATCTGTAAGGTGGAAACTAAAATAAAAAATACGAATATTCGTAAATCGAATTTTACGAAGTTCGAAATATTCGCGAATATGGTGCTATACTATATGAATGCACAGGCCTTTGCCTCTCTGTTCTGGGGACAAGTGTAGATATTCGCATGTGCGTTAATAAAATCGCCTTACGAAGATTCGCAACTCAATTCAATCACTAATGTATGAATGCAATGCCCTTTGCCTCTGTTCTGGGACAAGTGTAGATATTCGCATGTGCGCTAATAAAATCGCCTTACGAAGATTCGCAACTCAATCACTTTCTAGGCAATGTGAGACTTTTGGGAATCAATCGAGATACAGTGGGGGGTGATGACAGTAGTTGACAGAGTACAGATCAATGTAATCTGTAAGGTGGAAAGTAAAATAAAAAATACGAATATTCGTAAATCGAATTTTACGAAGTTCTACGTATTCGCGAATATGGTGCTATACTATATGAATGCACAGGCCTTTGCCTCTCTGTTCTGGGGACAAGTGTAGATATTCGCATTTGCGTTAATAAAATCGCCTTACGAAGATTCGCAGCTCAATTCAATCACTAATGTATGAATGCAAAGCCCTTTGCCTCTGTTCTGGGACAAGTGTAGATATTCGCATGTGCGCTAATAAAATCGCCTTACGAAGATTCGCGCCTCAATCACTTTCTAGGCAATGCGAGTAAGATCTGAGCTTTTGGACTTTTGGGAATCAATCGAGATACAGTGGGGGGGTGATGACAGTAGTTGACAGAGTACAGATCAATGTAATCTGTAAGGTGGAAAGTAAAATAAAAAATATGAATATTCGTAAATCAAATTTTACGAAGTTCTACGTATTCGCGAATATGGTGCTATACTATATGAATGCACAGGCCTTTGCCTCTCTGTTCTGGGGACAAGTGTAGATATTCGCATTTGCGTTAATAAAATCGCCTTACGAAGATTCGCAACTCAATTCAATCACTAATGTATGAATGCAAAGCCCTTTGCCTCTGTTCTGGGACAAGTGTAGATATTCGCATGTACGCTAATAAAATCGCCTTACGAAGATTCGCGCCTCAATCACTTTCTAGGCAATGTGAGTAAGATCTGAGCTGTTGGACCTTTGGGAAACAATCAATTATATGTGTACTGTAATTTTGTGGGGGGGAAAAAAAAAATAAAAAAACGAATATTCGTTTTTACGAATATATAGCACTATATTCGAAATATTCGCGAAATCGCGAAGTTGCGATATTCGCAAAAAAAATTCGCTTTTCGAATATTCGCGCTCAACACTACTAATAAACTAGCAAACAATAAAAAATAGGACAGTTACCCTTTAACCTCTTCAGGACACAGGGCGTACAGGTACGCCCTGATGTCCTGGTACTTAAGCTTAAGGACACAGGGCTTACCTGTACATCCTGTGTATTTCCGATCACCCCTGTGACCCTCCATGTCGGCGATCGACGCAAACCGCAGGTCTATTCAGACCTGCGGTTTGCGGCTTTTCCTGTTGCGGGCGGCGACCGTGCCATCGGATCCCTATGGGGCTGTAGGGGGGACCTGATGGCATGGAAGGCGGCGCGATGCCTTCCTAAGGAATCGCTTCTGCCCCCTGGATCTCACAGGCCGGAAGCTGTATGAGTAATACACACAGTATTACTCATACAGTCAATGCATTCCAATACAGTATTGGAATGCATTGTAAAGGATTAGACCCCCAAAAGTGGAAGTCCCAAAGTGGGACGAAAAATAAAGTGAAAAAAGAATTTGAAAAAATAAAGTTTTCCCCCAAAATATTAAAAGTTTCAAGTAAAAATAAACAAAAACGTCATTTTCTCCAAATAAAGTAAAAAAAAAAATATATTGGTAAAAAATAGGATTTTTTTTTTTTTTACATTTTAGGTATCGCCACATGCGTATCGACCGGCTCTATAAACATATCACATGATCGAACCCCTCAGATGAACACTGTAAAAAATAAAAAATTTAAACTGTACTAAATAAACAATTTTTTGTCACCTTACATCACAAAAAGTGTAATAGCAAGTGATCAAAAAGTCATATGCACCCCAAAATAGTGCCAATCAAACCGTCATCTCATCCCACAAAAATCGTACCCTACCCAAGATAATCACCCAAAAACTGAAAAAACTATGGATCTCAGACTATGGAAACACTAAAACATGATTTTTTTTTTGTTTAAAAACTGAAATCATTCTGTAAAACTTACATAAATAAAAAAAGTATACATATTAGGTATCACCGCGTCCGTAATAAGTTACTCGATACAAGTATCACATGACCTAACCCCTCAGATGAACACTGTGTAAAAAAAGGCATTTTTTGTCATCTTACATCACAAAAAGTGTAATAGCAAGAGATCAAAAAGTCATATGCACCCCCAAAATAGTGCCAATCAAACCCTCATCTCATCCCGCAAAAATTGAGACCCTACCTAAGATAATTGCTCAAAAACTGAAAAAACTATGGCTCTCAGACTATGGAGACACTAAAACATGATATTTTTTTTGTTTAAAAAATGAAATCATTGTGTAAAACTTATGCAAATATGTACCCTAAACTAGTACCAACAAAACTGCCACTCTATCCCGTAGTTTCTAAAATGGGCTCACTTTTTTGGAGTTTCTACTCTAAGGGGTGCATCAGGGGGGCTTCAATTGGGACATGGTGTCAAAAAACCAGTACAGCAAAATCTACCTTCCAAAAACCATATGGCATTCCTTTCCTTCTGTGCCCTGCCATGTGCCCGTACAGCAGTTTACGACCACATATGGGGTGTTTCCGTAAACTACAGAATCAGGGCCATAAATATTGAGTTTTGTCTGGCTGTTAACTCTTGCTTTGCAACTGGAAAAAAAATAAAAAATTAAAATCTGCCAAAAAAGTGACATTTTGAAATTGTATCCCTATTTTCCATTAATTCTTGTGGAACACCTAAAGGGTTAATGACGTTTGTAAAATCAGTTTTGAATACCTTGAGGGGTGTAGTTTCTTAGATGGGGTCATTTTTATGGAGTTTCTACTCTAGGGATGCATCAGGGCGGATTCAATTGGGACATGGTGTCAGAAAACCAGTCCAGCAAAATCTGCCTTCCAAAAACCGTATGGCATTCCTTTCCTTCTGCGCCCTGCCGTGTGCCCCTACAGCAATTTACAACCACATAAGGGCTGTTTCTGTAAACTACAGAATCAGGGCCATAAATATTGAGTTTTGTTTGGCTGTTAACCCTTGTTTTGTAACTGGAAAAAAATTATTAAAAATGGAAAATCTGCCAAAAAAGTGAAATTTTGAAATTTTATCTCTATTTTCCATTAATTCTTGTGGAACACCTAAAGGGTTAAAAACGTTTGTAAAATCAGTTTTGAATACCTTGAGGGGTGTAGTTTCTAGAATGGGGTCATTTTTGGGTGGTTTCTATTATGTAAGCCTCGCAAAGTGACTTCAGACCTGGGCTGGTCCTTAAAGTTGATTTTTGAAAATTTCTGAGCAATTTCAAGATTTACTTCTAAACTTCTAAGCCTTCTAACGACCCCAAAAATAAAATGTCATTCCCAAAATGATCCTAACATGAAGGAGACATATGGGGAATGTAAAGTAATAACTATTTTTGTAGGTATTACTATGTATTATAAAAGTAGAGAAATTGAAACTTGGACATTGGCAAATTTTTAAAAATCTTTGGCAAATTTTTTTTTTTTTTATAAATAAAAATGATATTTTTTTTACTCCATTTTGCCAGTGTCATGAAATACAATATGTGACGAAAAAACTGTCTCAGAATGGCCTGGATAAGTCAAAGCGTTTTAAAGTTATCACCACTTAAAGTGACACTGGTCAGATTTGCAAAAAATGGCCTGGTCCTTAAGGTGAAATAAGGCCAAGTCCTTAAGGAGTTAAGCTATGGTGGGAGTTGTAGCTTCCTTACAGCTATACATTATAGTATATAACATACAGCGGGGACAGTGGGGACACAGTCCACGCCGATTAGGGACAGCAGTCATGCCAGTAAAGGACAGTTTTGGGGTCAGTTAGGGAAAATATGAACTACAATTAGCGAATGTATCCACGCCTATTAGGAACACTATTTATACCAATTTGGAATACTAGCCACCCGCCAATTAGAGACAATATCCATGCCACTTATGAACACAGTCCACGCCAATTAGGGACACTATCAACACCATTTAGTGCCAGTATCTACACCTGTTAGGTACAATCCCAGGTCAGTAAGTGACACTATCCACACCAATTACAAACCCTTAGGGACACTATCAATTAGAGATGGTATTCACACCAATTAGAAACACTATCTACACAATTAGGGACACAATGGACCCCCATGAGGGACACCACTACACCAGTTAGTTTCATATCCATGCCAATTAGGGACAGTATCCATGGTAATTACAGACCATACAGACTATGCCTACACCAGTCAGGGACACTATCACACCAATTACATACACTATCCACAGCACCTCCATGGCCTAATAGCACTTAGTACCTTTTTTCCAGATGTGCCTTTGTTCTAGCAATAGATGTTTTTTATCTTCTGAAAATCCAGTTTATTTGGTATACAAATAAACCAGTAAGGTGCCCAGAGGAGCGTCATTCTTACAGGAAGGAGCCAAAGCCCGCTATCATGCTGGGAGCAGGGAACAGGGGAGCAGAGTTATGGCTGGAATGTGATTTAGTAGGGTTGGGAGGACACATTGTGGCAGAAGGCGTGCCTGTGCTTCTTCCTGAAAGCGTGACGCCCTCTGGGCACCTTACTGGCTCATTTGCATACCAAATCAACTAGATTTTCAGAGGATAAAAAACATCTATTGCTAGAACAAAGGCACATCTGGAAATAAGGTACTAAGTGCTATTAGGCCATGGCTTTACTTCAATAGCGATTATCCTGGCGACAGATTTCCTTTAAGGTTAAGGTTTGTTTTATGGAGAGCTATACAGTTTAAGTATTATGTGGCATTAAAGGGGTTGTCCCACAAAAAATATTCTACAATTTTCAAAGGAGCACTTGGATCTGAATAGTTTTGTAATTGCATGTAAAAATTTACCATAGCTACTGAGTTATTCAATGAAATGTATCTGTATAGCGCCACCTGCTGTTTGTGTTTTCTTATTCCTTTGTCCAGCTCACTGAGATGGCCGCACATGCTCAGTTTCATCCTTCAACTGCCTCCTGAGCTGTGATAGGGAGAGCTGAGACACGCCCCCTAAGCTGTGATAGGGAGAGCTGAGACATGCCCCCTGAGCTGCAGCAGAAAAGACACTCCCCTTGAGCTGTCAGCTTGATATAAATTTAGCAGAGCAACGAATGAGGAGATCTCTGGATCATTGTGAGGTGCAGGGCTGGTTCTAGGATTGTTAGAAAGAGATTGTCATGTGCTATATGATGTCAGATTTTTTATTTTTACAATAGTTATGGAATAACCCCTTTAAAGCATAATGCATCAGGAGGGCACACACTATTTTAACGGAACGTGCACTGTGACGAACACATGATCTGTTGAGTCTTATATTCAGTGGAAGACCTTAAAGGGTAACTGTCATGCTTTCATAAAAAAATAAAATAATTTTAGTATATGTTACCGCTGCAGCAGCATTATGCATAAAGCAATCTTTAGTTTCTTCACATGCCACTGTTTTCCTTGAGTTTTTCCCTTAGTTACGGCTGTTTAAACATTTACAATGAGGACTGTAACGGACCGTTTCAGCAGACAAGGGGTTAAAATCCGTTTAGGCGATATGCCCCTTTCTGAGAGACAGGCACAGCTACTGCAGAACACCAAACTCCCGAACTGGATACAAAATAGCACTCCAAACTGGAACCTCGCGAATAGCTGCTAGCAGACGAACAGGAAAAGCATACAATCAGCTTACACTCCTGGCAATCAGTCTCTAACAGCATACAGGGAATCCCCCAATAACGAGACAAGGCTCCGTGTTGAGGGTCAAGCAGTGGTCTGACTATACTTCAAGTACAGCCTCTTTTATTCATAAAAAAACAAACATAGTACTGCCCACAGGGTTTTGAAATTCAACCAATCAATATCTTACAACACACACAATGCAAGTACAGCAACCAATCGTTCATGCCCCCCAGAGGACCAGAAGGAAGACTGCGACACAGAACAGATACAACACATCCCCACAATGCATCATGGTTTCCTCCTCTCTGTCCCGGAGACAACCGAGGGCAATCCAATTATCTCTCAGGACAAAGGGAGATCGCCAATACACATGTGGAGACAACAGGACAGACATCACCATTTAAACACACAATGGGACAATGGCACAATGGGATAATAGAAACACACCCAGCATATTCCTCCCAAGCTGACAAGTTACACTTATTATAAATTGTTACAACTTTGTGAGGTTACATTGTCCATACATATAACTTACATCAATTTAAACAGTATAACTTGGGGGACAAACCTATCCAAAATTCCCTGGAATAGGTTCAGGGGTTTTTAAAGTTAGTATGGGCCATAATCCTGAGGCAAGAGGCGTTTAAACAGGCCTCTCCAAAACCCAGTGGCGAGGTTGGTTTCGCCACAAGGACCTTCTCAAGATGGCTCCTCTGCCAGTTCTCTGAGGCCAAAACTGCTTTCCCTCACTTCCCATACACACTTGCTGTAGTCAGCAGCTCCCTGCCAGCCAATCAGATTGGATTACTGAGACACACGCCTCCTCACTCTGAAGCCTAATGCAGGCCTGCAGTGTGAAGGACCGCCCCTCTTTCTTCTGTTTATACTTAAAGGAAGACAGACAAGCCCTAGCAACGGTCTTTTAATGGAGCAGTGGAAAGGGACAGAGGACATTAATGAAAGCTGTTATTATAAGGTAATTACAGATCTTTTGACAATCATTGACAGACTAGCTCAGGTCTACATGCCTAGCTCTAATAAACTAACAAATAAAATAAATGTGACAGTTATACTTTAAATAAGCTAAAAGGTGAGAGTTAATCAAAGAAATACAATCTGTAACCTAAAAGGTGAAGTGAAAAAGTAATTAATGACATTCACATTGAAAACTATGGAACGCATCTGAACTTTTAAGAACTTTGTGAAAAGATCTATGCACAATTTTTAGGACGTAAGAGATAATTGGGAAGAGAAGAACGCTGAGGCTCCTGTCACACAATATAGCAGGCGTCACAGACATCTTTGTCAGCCGAGCAGCCAGCAACATAATGAAGAAAATTGGAAACAAAACCACTCATGAAAACTGTAAGTGACGTGTGAAACAAGAGACCTCGGCTGATGGGCAACTAATAGGGAGTAGAACTGTCAATCACTGTGTTATCTTTCCAAAGCTTTTCCATTACAGATCAGGAACGAGGGACAGAATCTCATCTTGAGAGACCTTAAGGCCTTGTTCACACGTCAGTTATTTGATCAGTTATTTCCATCAGTTATTGTGAGCCAAAACCAGGAGTGGAGCCTACTCAGAGATAAGGTATAATGGAAAGATCTGCACCTGTTCTATGTTTTTGACCCGCACCTGGTTTTGGCTCACAATAACTGATGGAAATAACTGATCAAATAACTGATGTGTGAACAAGGCCTAAGAAGTCTCGGTCTCTGTGCAGGGGAGTGAAGACAGAAATGATTCACATAAACAGCCATAAGCCAAAGCAATTCCCGTACATCAGAGCGTCTCTTCACTTTTACCAGAAGTCAGCGAAGACAAACTTGGAGAATGGCTGCCAGCTTCACAGAAGCTAATAACGTGCTTGAGAATATGCAGAAACCTTAATCTCCAAAAAAACTGAGGGTCAAGATGTGAATCTCGGCAATATAAAAATAGATGTGATGAGCAATCATCGTCTCTTAGCAAAGGTGCCGAAGCTCATTGGAGGAAAATAACAAGATCTTGGCAAGAGCTCTCCTGTGCTCAATGTCGCCCCGTGCTGTCTAATGTATGTATTTTGTATGAGATGCCAAGAGGAGCAAGGAGCTTGGCAAATGATGTTGGCATAATTATGGCTTGCAAATGTGCTTTTTAATTTTGAAAAACTATTTTTCTAAAGAAGTAAGCTGAACTAACTCACCAAATTGACACTGTATTGGCCTGTCTATTTGCCATATGAATTTTTGCCTCTAATGGGTCTTTATACATACTATGGCATAATGGTTTTCAGGCTGCATGAAACAGCATTGTCTACTGCTCTATGATATGTAGGTATTCCACTAAAAAGACTTATACAACACAATATACACTTTTAAAATAGGGCCTGAGTCAATCGATGATGTATACTACTGTATGTTTAAAAAGTGGCATACATCAGAGGCAACTGTCACATAAAACCTCTAACACACAATGCAAGCAGTGTGAAATGGCTCTAAACAGGACTTTAGGTTTCTAGGAATATAACTACTGTAATACTGCTCCTATGTACAAGAAAATAACTACTACAATACTGCCTCCTATGTACAAGAATATAACTACTATAATACTGCTCCTATGTACAAGAATATAACTACTATAATACTGCTCCTATGTACAAGAATATAACTGCTATAATACTGCCTCCTATGTACAAGAATATATCTACTATAATACTGCCTCCTATGTACAAGAATATAACTACTATAATACTGCTCCTATGTACAAGAATATAACTACTATAATACTGCTCCTATGTACAAGAATATAACTACTATAATACTGCCTCCTATGTACAAGAATAAAACTACTATAATACTGCCTCCTATGTACAAGAATATAACTACTATAATACTGTTCCTATGTACAAGAATATAACTACTATAATACTGCCTCCTATGTACAAGAATAAAACTACTATAATACTGTTCCTATGTACAAGAATATAACTACTATAATACTGCTCCTATGTACAAGAATATAACTACTATAATACTGTTCCTATGTACAAGAATATAACTACTATAATACTGCCTCCAATGTACAAGAATATAACTACTATAATACTGCTCCTATGTACAAGAATATAACTACTATAATATTGCTCCTATGTACAAGAATATAACTACTATAATACTGCTCCTATGTACAAGAATATAACTACTATAATACTGTCTCCTATGTACAAGAATATAACTGCTATAATACTGCTCCTATGTACAAGAATATAACTACTATAATACTGCTTCTATGTAGAAGAATATAACTACTATAATACTGCTCCTATGTACAAGAATATAACTACTATAATACTGCCTCCTATGTACAAGAATATAACTACTATAATACTGCTCATATATACAAGAATATAACTACTATAATACTGCTCCTATGTATAAGAATATATCTACTATAATACTGCTCCTATGTACAAGAATATAACTGCTATAATACTGCTCCTATGTACAAGAATATAACTACTATAATACTGCTCCTATATACAAGAATATAACTACTATAATACTGCTCCTATGTACAAGAATATAACTACTATAATACTGCTCCTATGTACAAGAATATAGCTACTATAATACTGCTCCTATGTACAAGAATATAACTACTATAATACTGCTCCTATGTACAAGAATATAACTACTATAATACTGCCTCCTATGTACAAGAATATAACTACTATAATACTGCTACTATGTACAAGAATATAACTACTATATCAAGACCTTGCTCCGTCTACTTTGGCCAAACGGCGCCTGTTGCGGCCCCTTCTGGATATCTTGAAGAAGTCATCGATTCCATTCCGATGGTTGTACCCTTTCGGTCTGGCAATTTCCAGAAATGGTAAATTACTTACCGTACGTTCTCCTCAAGACCTTGCCTCTGTCTGGGAATCGCTTGGGGTACCTCCTGTCGACATTCCTTCATGGCTCCCGGCTGACCAAGATGGCCCCCTACCTGCTCCACCTCGTGTCGCTAACTGGCAGAAGGTTTCGGCTGGAAAACCCGACCGTCTGGGAAGAGGCAGGATGGATAAGAACCCCACCTGAACGCCATTTTCTTCATGCACGTATGATGACCTATGAGGTTCCTGTTCGCTCTCTCCAGGCCTGGAGGTGACTGTCTTCCATTTTCATGTTTTTCAGTTTATTATGCAGGAGTTTCTCTCTTTTACAGTTTTCTGTTTACTGCTCTGTTTAGCATGACAGGACGATAAGGAAGCACTCCTTTGTTTTTTCTGGACATTACTCCTGTAGCTGCAGATATTGCCACCCCTATGAAGGGTAAAGACCGGCGAGTTCCCTGTGCTGGACATATTTTTGTTGGTCCATTGTTAGAGACCGCAAGGTGCTTTACTTGCCCCCTCGCCAGCTCAACCCTGTCTGGGCTGACGATAAGTGAAGCATTTACTTCTCTCCAGATCTCATGTTTTCTGTACTGGTTATTTACCGGTTTGTTTTATCACTGGTTCATTATTTTGTTCTACTATGTCTATCCCTCTTTTTTCCCTTCCCTCTCTCTGCTCTAGACTACTGTATGCTACCAAGCGTTTCCATGGATATTTTGTGCTGGCAATTCTGTGACCTGATATTGCAATGGCATCTATTGTAGTTGCTTCTTTAAATGCGCATGGGTTGAACGAGCCATGCAAAAGGTCCCAAACTCTCTCCCTCCTTTTGAGGGACAAAGTTTCAGTGGCTTTCTTACAAGAGACTCACTTTAAATCGGGTAAGGTTCCTAACCTTCCCCCTAGGAAGTTTGCCCAATGGTTCCACAGTACCTATAGCACTGCCAGCAGGGGGGTTAGTGTGGCTGTGCACAAAAGCCTCCTCTTCAAACACTCTGCTACTACTGTGGATCCAGAGGGCAGATACATCTTCGTATAGGGTGTACTAGGTGATTCTCTTGTGACTTTTGCCAATCTATATGCCTCTAATAGAGGCCAAGTCCCATGGCTCGTTCAAACCTTAAGCCTTCTCTCCTCGTTCACAGAGGGATTGCTTATTCTGGGGGGCGATTTCAACGTTGCCTTAGACCCTGCCATTGATACCTCCACAGGCAGACCTTCTGTTTCCTATAGGCTCCTGAGACGGTTAAAAATCTCTCTGAAGAAATTGAAGGTCTTAGATGTATGGCGCTCCCTAAACCCCAATGGTCGTGATTTTTCTTATTATTCCCATGCCAAAGCTTCCTTTCACAGATTAGATTACTTATTCCTCTCTGAGTCACATCTGCGCAACGTCTCTAAAGCTCGAATAGGCTCCATCACACTTTCTGACCACGCTCCTGTTATCATCCACTTTTCCCTTTCTGACCCACAGAAAAAAGAACGTTTATGGCGTCTAAATGACACTTTGATTTTGGACCCCATTCACGCTTCTAAGATTAAAGCCTCCATTTCTGAATTTTTCACGCTTAATGATACACCGGACTCCCCTCCCTCCCCTTCCATATTATGGGAATCTCATAAGGTAGTGTTAAGGGGTGAACTCATCGCCTTAGGGGCTTATGTGAAAAAACAAAGGACGCAGGCTCTAGATGCTCTATTGACAAAAATTGCCCGCCTTGAGTCCTCGCACAAGGAATCACTGGCCCTTCATACCCTAGCAGAACTCACGGAAGCTAGGACACATCTAAGAAATATGTTAAACGTCACGTCAGCAAAGCTGGTACTGCGCTCAAGGTTTAAGGCCTACGCCCATGGAAATAGAGGAAACAGATTGATGTCAGCCATAGCTAAGAAGCAGTTCTCTGACTCCTTTGTTTCCTCTATTAAAGATCCAAAAGGGAATGTACATAAATTCACCCCTGATATCACCAAGGCTTTCTGCGCCTTTTATGAGGCTTTATATAATTTACCTCCCCCAAACGGGGCCACCTCTAGTGACCTCTCAGATGCCACGGATAAATTTTTACAGTCTCTAGACCTTCCTTCCATATCCCCAACAAAAGCGGCTCACTTAGCTAGACCCATTACTGACTCTGAAATCCACAAAGTGCTCATGTCCATCCCCTCAGGTAAAAGCCCGGGCCCGGATGGTTTTTCCATCATTTACTACAAATCCTTTCAGGATATATTAATCCCCCGCTTTAAGAATCTATGTAATTATCTTCTCACTGGAGGTTCCCTTGCTCCCCACTCCTTATTGGCGCACATTACTGTCCTGCATAAGGAGAATAAAGATCCGACTTGCTGCTGTAACTATAGGCCGATCTCCTTGCTCAATACTGATGTGAAGTGGTGGGCGAAAATCTTAGCTACAAGGCTTCAAGATGTCCTTCCTGACATTGTCCATGGAGAACAAGTGGGCTTTGTCCATGGCAGACAGGGGTCGGAGAACACGATACGGCTTCTCCACCTTATACACTGGGCCAAGAAGTCCTCGAAACCTTTAGTATTAGTGAGCACAGATGCGGAAAAGGCCTTCGACAGGGTCAGCTGGCAATTTATGTCTCGGACCCTGGCGAGGTTTGGCCTCTCTGATCAGTTTATTGCTGCCATCTACACTTTATACTCGGCCCCCTCTGCCATGGTCAAAGTTAATGGTGCATTGTCCCCTCCATTTCGCATCACTACTGGGACAAGGCAAGGGTGCCCCCTGTCTCCGGCACTGTTTGTATTGGTGATGGAGACTCTTCTATGTAAAATCAGGGCGGATCCAGATATAAAAGGCCTCCAGGTGGGCACTGGCACTCATGTTACTGCAGCATTTGCGGACGACCTCTTAGTTATAACATCCAACCCTAGAGAGGCCCTACCTAAGTTATTAAATATATTTGAGGACTTTGGGTTCGTATCCAATTTTAAAATTAATTATGGGAAGTCTATGGCACTCAACATTTCGTGCTCCCAAGCTATGATCAACACGCTTAAACGTGACACTCCATTTGTCTGGGCACCCAGAGACATTACGTTCCTAGGGACGCATATTTCGGCCAATGTCCAGGAGTTGGCCTCACTTAATTACACACCGCTACTTCAATCAGTCCGTACCCACCTCCAGAATCTAAAACTGCCTTTTGTATCTTGGGTTGGAAGGAAAAACTACCTTAAAACTTTTATCCTCCCCAAATTGCTGTATCTGTTACAAACCCTCCCTATTTGGTTACCAAATTCATATTTCACAGAAGTCCGCCGAGTGTTCACACGCTTCCTTTGGAATGGCAAATCTCCTCGTATTGCCTATTCAGTCCTCACTAGGGATAAGAAGCTTGGAGGCTTTGGGATGCCAGATATTAAGGTATATTACACTGCTGTACAACTCTGTAGATGCGTAGCTACTATGTCTTGTCAATCTGGCTCCCTTTGCTCTCGCCTTGAATCTACACTGCTCACCAACCAAGATCGGCTCACTCTGTGGGGTGTCCGAGCCTTCTCGGCTAACCATTATGCCTCTTCACCGGTTTGGAAGGGTATGCTGGTAGAGTGGTCTAAAATGGTCCAATCCCAAACATTTAACTTCCCTAATCCATGTATGCCACTTAAACTGCTACAAAGCTACTTCCACCCATCCATTTTAAACCCCTCCGGTATTTGGTCTAGGCTCGCCGACATGTCTTTGCGTGATGTCCTCTTACCGGATGGCAGTTTGAATTTGGATTCGCTATTGGACCTCCCCGAGGTTAAGACTGCGCCATTTTTCCACTTAGCTAATTTTAAGAGAGATATTACAGGAGGTATTAGGTCCCTTCCTGGTAGCAGCTCTTTATCATGGCTCGAGAAGAAGGTTGAGGCCACTAAACCCACTCTTAGGCCGCTATCCCAGATGTACAAAGAAATACTCTCCTCACTCCCTCCGGAGCTCCGTTTTGTGACCTCCTGGGAGAAGGAGCTCTCTTTGAGCCTTACGGAACCAGAAAGAGCCTTTATCTTGGCACATTCGCACGGCTTTAACCGCTGCGTGAGGATTTAGGAGAATTCCTTCAAGCTCTTTAGTAGGTGGTATAAGACACCTGAATTCTTACATAAATTGAACCCGGAAGTTCCAGAAGCTTGTTGGAGGTGCGGCTTGGAAATTGGCTCTTTGTCACATATTTGGTGGTCCTGCCGGAAAATTCAGCCGTTTTGGAAACTAATTGAGCCTTTGATTAACCAAATATGCAATTCCAGGATTGTCCTGGATGCTAAACTTATTTTATTATGGTGCCCCAATACTACCCTTACCCCTGCCAAAGATAACCTTCCGACCATGTTGCTCACAGCAGCTAAGCTGCTTATTCCTTTCCTGTGGAAAAATGACTCTCCCCCGACTATCCTTATGTGGACAGACAAGGTAGACCAGATCTACCGTTTTGAGGAGCTAGCTCATTGGGAAACTAACTCACGTCCCCGCTTCCTGAAAATGTGGTCTTCATGGAAAACATATAGAAACTTTGCTTAGAAGAGCAGAATTCCCTACTTCCCTGTTCTCCCCCGTTCCATCCCTTCTTGTGTGTTCCCTCCCTATGTTTCCCGTCCCCTTGCTAACTCTTATTTTATGTTTGATAAACATGATTGTATATAATGTTTGTACATGATGTATATGTCTGACTCATATTGTGATTCATTGTCATTGAGCTGTAGTCATGTATAGGCATTTAACCTCTGCTTTTTCTTTCAATAAAAAGAAATATGGTTAAGAATATAACTACTATAATACTGCTCCTATGTACAAGAATATAACTACTATAATACTGCTCCTAAGTACAAAAATATAACTACTATAATACTGCCTCCTATGTGCAAGAATATAACTACTATAATACTGCTCCTATGTACAAGAATATAACTACTATAATACTGCTCCTATGTACAGGAATATAACTACTATAATACTGCTCCTATGTACAAGAATATAACTGCTATAATACTGCTCCTATGTACAAGAATATAACTACTATAATACTGCTCCTATGTACAAGAATATAACTACTATAATACTGCTCCTAAGTACAAAAATATAACTACTATAATACTGCCTCCTATGTGCAAGAATATAACTACTATAATACTGCTCCTATGTACAAGAATATAACTACTATAATACTGCTCCTATGTGTCATGGTACCATGAACCAGACGTACAACAAGAGATAAGTGGAAAATAAGAAGGTTTTATTGAAGAGCAAGCCGTAGCAAAGTCCGAACGGATGGCTAAACCGAAGCAGGGTCTTGCGGAGACAGAGGTCAGGAACCAGAAGGGTAGTCAGACGAAGCCAGGAACAGGAACCAACGGGGTAGTCAGACGAAGCCGGAATCAGGAACCAACGGGGTAGTCAGACGAAGCCGGAATCAGGAACCAACGGGGTAGTCAGACGAGGCCAGGATCAGGAACCAGAAGCAGCAGCAGTCTTGGGAGCATGTGAACACAGGAGGACCAAGCAAGGAACTGAAGCCACAGACCTCCTATATATATGAGCTAGGCATCCAGCTCCTCCCAGTGGGAAGGAGGAGCCGCAGGGTGGGAGGCTACAAGAAAACCCAGAAACCAAGATGGCCGCCAGCACATGTCAAACGAAGGGAACAGCAAGGAGGTAAGACCATGACAGTACCTCCCCCTCAAGGGCCCCTCCTCCGCGGAGTAAGGAACGGTTTCTGAGGGAAGCGTGCGTGGAAGGCTCGGAGCAAGACAGGAGCATGGACATCTGCGGAGGGAACCCAGGAACGCTCCTCTGGACCATAACCACGCCAATGGACCAAAAACTGCACCCGGCCGCGGACCAGGCGTGAGTCCAGGATATTGCTCACCTCATACTCCTCACGATTGCCCACTTGGACCGGACGAGGCCGAGGAATCGAGGAAGTGAAACGATTACACACCAGTGGCTTCAACAGGGAGACATGAAACACGTTGGAGATCCGCATGCCAGGAGGAAGCGCAAGGGCATAGGCTACCGGGTTTACCCTGCGAAGCACTCGGAAGGGACCAACAAAGCGAGGCGCCAGCTTGGGAGTGGGCACTCGAAGGTTGAGGTTGCGGGTGGACAACCATACGCGGTCTCCGACCTGGTAGGAAGGAGCGGGCGCTCGTCTGCGATCAGCCTGGAGTTTCTGGCGCTGCGCAGAGACCTCAAGGGACCTCTGGATCTGTACCCAAGAAGCACGTAGGACGGAAAGGTGATCCTCCACAGCCGGAATATCCTGGGGAGAGAATACCTCCGGTAACACGGCAGGTTGGAACCCATAATTGGCCATGAAGGGAGACGTCCCAGAGGAAGAGTTCACCGCCGTGTTCCTGGCAAACTCAGCCCAAGGCAGGAGGTCAACCCAATTGTCTTGGTGATCGGAGACATAGCAACGAAGGAATTGCTCCAAGGCCTGATTGGATCGTTCTGCGGCCCCATTGGACTGAGGGTGGTAGGCCGAGGAGAAAGAGAGATGAATCCCCAACTGGGAGCAAAAGGCGCGCCAGAACCTGGACACAAACTGACTCCCCCGATCCGACACAATCTCCTTGGGCAAACCGTGCAACCGGAAGATCTCCCTGGCAAAAATCGAGGCCAACTCTTGTGCAGAGGGTAACTTCTTGAGAGGAACACAGTGGCACATTTTGGAAAACCGATCCACAATCATGAGAATGACCGTATGGCCTCGGGATGCAGGGAGGTCCACAATGAAATCCATCCCCAGGTGTGACCATGGACGCTCCCCGGTGGCTATGGGTTGCAAAAGGCCCAACGGAAGGTGCCGAGGGGACTTACTCTGGGCACAAACGGAGCATGCCGCTACATATGCGGCGATGTCGGAACGTAGAGAAGGCCACCAGAACAGACGTGAAACCGCCCAGGACAGCTGATTCTTTCCAGGGTGCCCCGCGGCCTTGGAGTTATGGTAGGTTCGCAACAACCGAGTGCGCAACTCCTCAGGCACAAAACATCTACCGTTGGGTCTCCCACAGGGAGCACCAGATTGAGCCGCCAAAATCTGCTCACCCAGAGGAGAAGTCAGGCTGGTGCGAATAGCGGCCAGGATCTGATTCGGGGGTATGACCGTAGTCGGAATCGACTCCTCCCCGGACAGCTCGGAGTACTGCCGTGATAAGGCATCCGCTCTGATGTTCTTGGAGCCGGGTAGGTAGGAGACCACGTAATTAAAACGTGACAAGAACAGAGCCCATCTGGCCTGACGTGGTGTCAATCTCTTGGCCTCAGAGAGGTAGGTCAGATTCTTGTGGTCCGTCAGGATGAGAACCGGAACCACCGAGCCCTCGAGCAAGTGCCTCCATTCTTTAAGGGCCTGCACGATGGCCAATAACTCCCTGTCACCAATCTGATAGTTGCACTCCGCGGAAGACAGTTTCCGGGAGTAAAACCCACAAGGAAGCAGAGGACCCTCTGGTGTTCTACGCTGAGACAGGAGGGCGCCTACTCCCGTCTCAGACGCGTCCACCTCGAGGACAAAAGGCAACCCAGGGTTGGGATGCGACAGAATCGGAGCCGACACAAAGGCGGACTTTAGAGCCTCAAAAGCTCGGATGGCCTCGAGCGGCCAGACCTGAGGATTACTGCCCTTCCTGGTCAGATCCGTGAGAGGCTTGGCTAGCATGGAAAAGTCCCTGATGAACTTCCGATAATAATTGGCGAAGCCCAAAAAGCGCTGCAGGGCACGAAGCCCACTGGGCTGGGGCCACTGTAAGACAGCCGAAACCTTCTCAGGATCCATGGAGAACCCCTCAGCGGAAATGATGTAACCTAAGAAGGTTACCTGGGATCGGTGAAATTCGCATTTCTCAAGCTTACCGAACAGCTTGTTCTCTCGTAAGCGTTGCAACACTCGTCTGACATCCAGAATGTGGGCCTCCATGGATGCAGAATATACCAAGATGTCATCCAAATAGACCACCACACACTGCTGCAACAGGTCACGGAAAACATCGTTGATGAATTCCTGGAAGACTGCGGGCGCATTGCACAACCCAAAGGGCATAACCAAGGATTCATAATGACCGGTCCTGGTGTTAAACGCGGTCTTCCACTCATCGCCCGCCTTGATCCTTACCAGGTTATATGCCGCCCTCAGGTCGAGTTTGGTAAAGACCGTGGCCCCTTTGAGGCGATCGAACAGCTCGGAAATCAAGGGTATCGGGTAAGCGTTCTTGATCGTGATGCGATTGAGACCCCTGTAATCGATGCAAGGCCTCAACTCGCCGCCCTTCTTTTTCACAAAGAAAAATCCAGCCCCTGCCGGGGACGAGGATTTGCGAATGTGTCCGCGTGAAAGCGCCTCCCTCACGTACTCCTCCATGGCCTCATTCTCCGCTACCGACAGTGGATAGACTTTGCCACGAGGAGGAACGGCACCGGATTGTAACTCTATGGCACAATCGTATGGGCGGTGCGGAGGTAGGGCAACCGCGCGCACCTTATCGAATACATCCCGGTACTCTTCGTATTCAGGAGGCAACAGAGAGTCCGAGGAAGTACACAGCAACTTGACAGGCCCATGGATGCAACTAGCCCCACACTGCGGTGACCACGAGAGGATCTCGACCGATCTCCAATCGAAAGTCGGATTATGCTTCTGGAGCCAGGGGTACCCCAAGACCACCGAGTAGTGTGGAGACGAAATAACCTGGAGACAGACCGACTCTCTGTGAACGGCACCAATGGCTATCCCCACTGGAAGGGTCTCATGAGTCACGTGTGGCGGCAGAAGGGGTCTGCCGTCTATCGCCTCAAGAGCCAGTGGGGAACCTCGAGGCTGCAGAGGAATGGAATTGGCGGCAACGAACACTCTATCAATGAACAAACCACCAGCACCAGAGTCCACCAACGCCTGGGTCGTCACCGAGCCCCCGACCCAGGAGAGGACAACCGTGATCAGTGGTTTGTCAACACGGGAAACCGGGGACGAGGAGACTCCACCCAAGATCTGCCCCCGACAGGACCTCAGGTGCGAGCGTTCTCCCGGACGGTTCGGACATGCCAACCGAAAATGCCCACCGAGACCACAGTACATGCATCGGCCCTCGCGTCTCCGGAGTACCCTCTCCCCCTCAGACAGGCGAGCAAACCCCCGCTGCATGGGTTCACCCCCAGACAAGTCATCCCCAGGAGGCGTGGGAGGAGAGGGAGGCACGGGTGGGACAGCAAACGTAGGCGCCAATCTGTTAGGAGACCTCCGCAGGCTCTCCTTAAAGGAAGGTCTCTCCCTGAGTCTGGTGTCAATCAAAATCAGGAAAGAAATAAGAGACTCGAGCTCCACTGGTAGGTCCTTAGCTGCAACCTCATCCTTCAAGGCATCCGAGAGACCATGAGAGAAAGCAGCGACCAGAGCCTCATTATTCCAGCCCACCTCTGCTGCCAGGGTACGAAACTCAATGGCGTATTCAGCTACGGATCGTGAACCCTGTCTGATGGACATAAGGAGCTTCGCAGCAGAGGCAGCACGAGCCGGCACATCGAATACCTTCCGAAGAGAAGCAACAAAACCGGAAAACTCGGCAACCACCGGATTGTTGTTCTCCCATAAAGGGCTGGCCCAGGCCAAGGCCTTGTCCGAGAGCAGCGAGATCAAGAAGCCCACCCTTGATCTCTCAGTAGGAAAGGCATGTGGCAGCAACTCGAAGTAAATGCCCACCTGGTTAAGGAAACCTCGGCACTGAGTTGGCTCTCCCCCAAAGCGCTGTGGAAGGGGGGCAGAACCGGTCATACCCTGAAACACCACAGGCGCAGCAACAGGTGTCAGGGTAGACTCTGGCGCAACAACCGGAGCGGCAGTAGGAGCGGGCCCAGGAGCGACAACCGACCCATCGGCAACGGAAGCTAAATGAGCCGTGCGTTCAAGCAGGGTTTGCAACGCCACAGCGAACCGACCCAACAGGTGATCCTGCTGATCAAGTCTGGCAACCAGCGTAGGTAGCGAGGGTGGCCCTGTACCGTCAGAATTCATGGCTTGGTCCTAATGTCATGGAACCATGAACCAGACGTACAACAAGAGATAAGTGGAAAATAAGAAGGTTTTATTGAAGAGCAAGCCGTAAGCAAAGTCCGAACGGATGGCTAAACCGAAGCAGGGTCTTGCGGAGACAGAGGTCAGGAACCAGAAGGGTAGTCAGACGAAGCCGGAATCAGGAACCAACGGGGTAGTCAGACGAAGCCGGAATCAGGAACCAACGGGGTAGTCAGACGAAGCCGGAATCAGGAACCAACGGGGTAGTCAGACGAGGCCAGGATCAGGAACCAGAAGCAGCAGCAGTCTTGGAAGCATGTGAACACAGGAGGACCAAGCAAGGAACTGAAGCCACAGACCTCCTATATATATGAGCTGGGCATCCAGCTCCTCCCAGTGGGAAGGAGGAGCCGCAGGGTGGGAGGCTACAAGAAAACCCAGAAACCAAGATGGCCGCCAGCACATGTCAAACGAAGGGAACAGCAAGGAGGTAAGACCATGACACCTGGGGGCAGCAGACATCACAATAAGGATGCCAGGGGGACAGTATCCCAGCATTCACTCTCATCACAAACCACGGAATCACCACTGATTGTGTTAACTATAGAGGGTCGTCCTCTCCCTTTTCTTGTGGATTCTGGTGCTACTAGTAGTACTATATGTGAGGATTATTATAGTGGTCCAAGAGAGAATGCTGAGCCCTCTGTGGGAATTAATGGGATACTGACCAGATCTTATAAAACTCCTCCCCTCTCGATCCAACATCCATGCAAGCACCAGTCAATGTTCACACACAGTTTTAGGATCATTCCAAATTGTCCTGTGAATTTATTAGGGAGAGATTTGTTTGTTCTGTTAAGGTTGCAGTTGGGGATTAGCAAGACGGGACACCTACATGTCACATCCTCAGTTATGCCAAATTCATGTACCAAAGGGTAATTGTTTTTTATATTTGGAATGCCAACCTAGGATCCGCTACTTGATCCGATTCCTCCTGAGGTTTGGGCAAATACTGACCAAGATGTTGGCCTTATCTCTTGTACACCATATAATGCAATGCTTAAGCATGCTGCACCTGCTTATATTAAACAATACCCCCTTTCCCCAGAAAAAGAAAAGGGGATTGAGTCTATGTTGATGGAATTCCTAGAGGCAGGGGTTATTGAGGAAATTATTTCCCCCTATAATACACCTATCAACCTTGTGAGAAAGGCAGATAATACCTTTAGGTTTGTCCAGGATCTTAGAGCGGTAAATGCACAGATCATACCCATAGCCCCTGTGGTTCCAGACGTACCATCTCTGCTATCGGCTATTCCAGCCCATGCAGAGTTTTTCTGTTATTGATTTAAATAATGCATTTTTTTCTGTCCCAGATGACAAGGAGACACGGCTACTCTTTGCCTTCACATTTAAATTTCGCCAGTATACTTGGTGTAGAATGCCTCAGGGTTATGTAGACTCCCCAGTAGTCTACTCCATTGTCCTCCAAGTTACACTGCGCCCTTGGACTGCCCCTCATGGTTCTGTCCTTCTACGATATGTGGACGATTTCCTCATATGTATTTCTACTCGGGAGGCCTGCCAGGCAGACTGTGTTAGTTTATTACTGTGGTTATTTGAATGTGGTCACAAAGTTTCTAGGAAGAAATTACAATAGTGTATAGAAAGTGTTGAGTATTTGGCCTTTGTTCTCGGTAAAGGTGAGAGGAAAATCAGCCATGACAGAATTACCTCCGTTCTGGGTCTGCCCCGCCCACAAACCAAGAAAGACATGTTGTCCTTTCTTGGCATGATTGGTTACTGCCGCCAATAGATTGCTGATTGTTCCTACTATGATAATATTCTGAGACAAGCCACTAACACTGATATGCCTGACTTCATTAAATGGTCTGATGAAATGTTACAAGCTTTTAGTCATTTAAAATGTGCAATGGTTTCAAGTCCTGGTTTGGGCCTACCTGATTATGATGTGATGTTTCACTTATTTGCCAGGGACAATTGTAAAACCATGGCGGGAGTCCTGGCGCAAGAACATGGAGGCAAATACCGCCCTGTTACTTTTTTCTCAAAAGTGGTTCCCGTACAGGTTTAGGGCATGCCTGCGTGTCTCAGGAGTTTGGCAGCCTGTGCTCTGGTCGCTGAGATGGCCACGCCTATCACCCTAGGTCATCCCACCACTCTGCATAGCTCACACAATGTTCAGGCCCTATTGAAGAACATACATACACAACATATGTCAGCACAAAGACTGAGTGGATAAGTTTTGTTGGTAGCTAATCCTCAAATTTATATCAAATACTCAGAACCCACATTCGGTCCAATGGCTATACTGAATGCCCTACTTGGCTCCAAGGGAAAGCAGGGTGATTTGCCTCCTCCACAAGCATGTACTGAACTTATACATGAACATACCTCACCTAGGCCTAACTTATAGTCCACATCCATTGAAGGAGCACCTGATATTTTTGTGGATGGATCCTGTTCCTGCCCTAATGACAACATTTATCATGCAGGATACGCTGTGGTTCGACTCCCTGATATTATTCTAGAATCGATTCCTATACCTTTTCAGTCAGCCCAAGCAGCTGAACTGATTGCCCTCACTAGAGCTTGTTGTCTTTTGAGGGGAGAGATGTAAATGTATACACCGAACCCCCTTTGGGGTTGTACATGATCATGGGGTAATCTGGCAGAGAGGCTTCATAGCTGCAGATGTGAAGCAAATCTCACATTCCACCCTACTACATGATCTCCTGGCCGCCATCCAATTACCAAGCAAAGTTGCTATTATCCACTGTAAGGCACATACTGGTCTCCAAACGCACATAGCTAAAAGGAATGCCCTAGCTGATCAGGCAGCAAAAGAGGCTGCTATTAGAACGGCAGCAACAGTTCAAATGCCTTTCCTAGTTCCAGACATTCACCCATATCCCAAAAGACAGGAAGAAAGCAGGAGTATGCCCTTGTAATTGTGGATATGTTCTCTAGATTGCCGGAGGTTTTTCCTACTACCAATGAAACCACCCCCAGATGGGGGTGTCCTGTTCAAATTAACTCAGATAATGGCCCAGCTTTTGCGTCCAGGGTATGTAAGGAGCTTTCCAAAGCCCTTAGGATTGACTGGAAGTTCCAACTCCCTTATCACCCACAGAGTTCCGGGGTAGTAGAAAGGATGAATAGAACAATTAAAGAAAAAATAAGGAAAATTACTGGAAGCACGTTCACTAATTGGAAAAAGTTCTTGCTTATAGCCCTAGCAGAAATTAGGATGCAGCCTAATAAGAATACTGGTTACTCACCATTTGAGGTCCTAATGGGAAGACCCTTCCCCACCCATTGGGGTCCAAAGGCCCCCGTGATAGAAAAAGGGGATCTAAAAGTAGTACAGGCAGAATATGTGAGGAAACTTGTAGAACCTTTAGATCAAATTGAACAAGATGTTGCTCGTGCCTCTCCTTTCTCTCCACAGGAACCTACGCATCCTTTCCAACCAGGAGACGTGGTGATAGTCCAGCACCTGGCAAAAGGATGAAAACAGACTGAGTTCCCGTTTGGACCACTTACCCGAGTGGTAGCAGTCACCAGAACAGCGATTCTCATAGAAGAGGCTCCAATCTGGATTCACGCTAGCAGAGTGAAAAGGGTCCCTGAGGCTTCTTCTCCGGTGACAGACAAAGACAAAGAGGGTGAAGCAGTTGTGAAATCCCTGAACCGAGAGGGGAGCTCAGAAGAAGTTTCCCTGAAAAGTGCCTTGCCACAGGCTGAAGATGATGACCCCACAATATTCTGGGAGATTATTTGTCTGCTGACAATTATTAATCTTTGTGTTTTCTTGCCAGTCCGGCTTAATACTATATTAATTTATCACCCAGAGGAGATGAGTTTCTTCTGCGGTGCACCAAATAATCAGTCCTTTTGCTCCCGTCCCCTTTTTTTTCTGAACAGAATAGTAAAGTCAGGATGGCAAATGCCCTAAATGTTAGTTCATTGTGCCTTAAAGACTTACAGAGCCCACGGGATCTTATACAAACATGTGTTATTGCCTACACTCGATGAATCCCTCCTTGAAGTCTGGTCGATGGCTAACAATACACAATCTTTTATTCCCCTGTATGACTTCTGTGGGGAGTGTCAGAAATTAGGAACTAGCAGGGATAATATTAGAATAATTACTGTTAATGTGACTACAGCAGAGACTTGTTTTACCTTTTCCCAGGATATGACTTTATATTGTGATAGTAGAGACATAAAAAGTGGATTACCTAAGACTAGTGTATATGATTATATTGACGACACCTGTAAAAAGAATAGTAGGCTTGCTATCTCCCTGAATAATTCCATGAGTTGTAATAAGACCATTGTGACTCCCAGTTTTATCTATAATATAATGCTCCCTAAGGGATGGTTTTTGTCTTGTGGTAACAGCACTTACAATTACATTCCTGCTAATGTTATTGGAGGTCCCTGTGCGTTATCCAGGCTGACTTTGGCCCTTCCCAGTCAACCCCATATCAGGAGAGCTTACAGATCGGTTACCAAGACTTTATCAGAAAACTGTGACTCTACCTTACCCCTTCTCAGCCGTGCAGAATATACAAGTTTGGGCGCCTCTATATTAGGAGTGCCTGGACTGGCTATATATAATACTCGTAATATAAATTCTATTGCATGTGACTTGGCTAAATCTCTGAATCATACCTCTATCGCCTTATCAGACATGCTTTTAGATCTACAAGGCGTAAGAGGAGCAGTGCTAGAAACTAGATTTGCTGTGGATTATCTGTTACTTAAACATAATATAGGATGTCAAGATTTTAAAGGAATGTGTTACTTTAATTTATCTTACCATTCCAGATCAATCCAGTCCCATATTTAAGCGTTACATGAAATTGCCAATAATATCAAGAAGGATGTTGATTCATCCTCTTGGTGGGACTGGTTATTGAGCTGGCTGCCGGATTTGAGTTGGTTAAGAACATTATTTATCAGTATTATAATTATAATTGCTTCCTTGATTATCATATGTTGTTGTATCCAATGTAACCTTTCCCTCATACCAATTTTTTGTGTAAGTAGCATAAGTCATATTCATGACTTAAGAGGGGATTGAAGGGTTAAATAGAATAAGCTATATGATCTGTATTAATGACAGGATGTTGGGTGACATCATACTAGAGGGTGAGTGTATTTAGATAAGCCTTATTTACATATAAGGAATTGTTTCTACTCAGCACCATTGTATATGTGATTTCCTATATGGATGTATGTATAGGGACCCGTAATTGTCTAGATAAAATCAGAGCTGTTACAGAGACCATACTGTGTGTGTGTGTGTGTGTGTCATTGACAGCTCTCCAGGTGCCTGTCATTGGGGATGAAGGAGGAATCAGGGTGCATCCAGAAGCAGATCCCTTTCAAGAAGTAACCCAAGTAAACGGGTAGGCCCGTGACAGTGAGAATATGGCCTTAGTTGGCATGTTAACTCCCATGGCAGAGCATTTGGGGAGGTTAATTTTGAAATTAGACAGTTGTCCAAATTCTTCCAATAAGTTGAGGATCTCTGGGTCTGATAAGATCAACAACATGTCATCAGAAAACGCTGCCACTGTATGGTGCATAGAACCTATTTTAATGCTTTTGATGTTATCATTTTGTCTGATGGCTTGGATGAGGGTTTCAAGGCAAATTATAAAAATGGTGGGGGACAATGCACAACCTTGGCGGGTGCCATTAGTGATGTTAAAACAAGGGGAAAGGATTCCATTAACTCATACCCTAGCGTGTGGGGCAGAGTACAGGGACAGCACCGCTCTCACAAACTCAGATGGGAAGCCAAATTTGTGTAAGGTAGCGTCCATAAACCTCCAGTCGACTCCGTCAAAAGCTTTTTCTGCATCTTATCCTAATAAGGTGAGGTGGTTGTTGGTGCGTAAAGTATATTTAATTAGCATCTGTATTCTAAAGGTGCTGTGCCTACACTCCAGTCCACCCACAAAACCGGATTGCTCAGGAGAGATAAGATCTTGTAGAAAAGGGGAAATCCTATAAGCCAGTAATTTTGTCCAGAGTTTTGTATCAGTGTTCAAAAGGGAGATAGGTCTGTAATTAGACGGATATTCTGGGTCTTTATTTGGTTTTGGAAGGACCACAATGTGTGCCTCCCACGCCTGCTTTGCAGGAAGGGTACCACCAAGCAGTGAGTTGAAATAAGACAACAACTAGGGACCTAATATGTTGAAGAAAAAATTATAATATGTTAACGGCAGGCCATCAGGGCCAGGACTTTTGCCTGAAGGTATTGGGCCAAGTATTTTTTGTACTTATCATAGGGTAACAGGGGAGGTCAAGGACTCACCATCTTCTTGTGATAGCTTTGGTAGGTTAAGGGCGGCTAAAAATCTTTTAATGTGGTCTAATCCAGCCTGTATGATTTCAGTGGACTCATTAGTGCGGATGTTATACAGAGAAGCATAATATGAGTTAAATAACTTGGCTATACCACGTGTATCAGACAGTATTTCACCTTTGTTATTGTGCATCTGTTTGATGTAGGATTGTTCGTTGCGTTTTTTGATAAGTGCCATTAATATTCTATTCCCTTTATTACCATGGGCATATTATTTGTGCTTAACTTTTAAATAGGCTTTAGCTGCTTTTATATTTAGTAGTGCTTTCAGGTCCGACCTAAGGGTAAGCAGAGCATCATGATCTTTTATTGCCAGGGATCTTTTATGAGCCTGCTCCAATTTAGCTATCTGGGACAATAGAGTGAATAGTCGTTCCGAACGCATTTTCTTTAAATGAGAACCCAGGGCAATAAATTCACCCCTCATGACAGATTTATGTGCTTCCCATATAGAGGCAGGGGATGCTTCTGAAACGGCATTAAGAGTGAAGTAATTTAGCATTTTATTAGATAAATCGTCAATATGTGACTGGGTATCTAAGAGCGTGGGGTTAAGTGTCCAAGACCATTCTTTTCCAGATACAGCAGGAATGGCTAAGGAAAGGGACACAGGGGCGTGGTCTGACACTGTTATACAATGGACCTCCGCTTTGTTCACCTGTGCTAAAAGTTTATCAGATATGAGGAAGTAGTCAAGTCGCTGATAAGACTTATGTGGGTGGGAATAGAAGGAATAATCCCTTTTGTTCCCGTGTAAGGAACGCCAGGCGTCACTCAGACCCATACCCTTAATTCTTCTCTGTACATCTCGCAGGGCTCTGTAGGAGATCGCAGACCTACGAGGGGACAAATCCAAGAGAGGGTCAAGGACCAAGTTAAGATCACCACCTATAACCAATAGGCCAGAGGCAAATATAGAGAGTTTATTAAATGTTTTGTTCAACCATTTAGACGTATTATTATTAGGAGCATACAGATTACATAGTGTGATCTCTTTGCCTCCTATACTGCCTTTTAAAAGTAAATACCTCCGCCAAGGCAGAGAAGGGTGCTCTCTTATGCATTCCAATACTAACCCCCCTAGTTGAGGAGAGGTCATAACAGGAGTGATACCAAGTTTGGAATAAAGAGTGCGAGAGATTAGGTATATGACCTTTTTTAAAATGTGTCTCCTGTAATATTACTTTTTGTATCCTTTCCTTTTTCATAATCTGGAAATTGCGACTTCTTTTTATAGGACTATTGTACCCGTTCACTTTGAATGTAGCCACATTCAAATTTAAGGCAACCATCCTAAATATATGCAAGGCTGGCCTAAATGTTTACTATATGCTCTATGATCTAACAATAAGAACAACACATAACCTCAAAAGGACATATTCAACCAGCTATAATGTAAGAAGACTCCGCAGGGAGTCATTAGAGCTCCTCCTCATTGTATATTGCCTGATCTGCCCAAGCTTCATTGTTAAAGCCCAATGGGCGTAAGAAGAAGCAGATGGACTAGCTAGACTAAGGACAAATTGGAAACTTAACATAATAACCCAAAAAAACATATAGCACTTATGATCATAGTATGTAAAAAACATAGGAGGGCTCACATTATAGAGTGGAAACGTCTGTTCCCAGAATTGATAAGGAGGCCAAAGGGAAAGAGCCAGCGGTACATGATCTTAGAAGATCACAGGAGATCTGTGAGTGGCTTCAAAATCCTCCTTTTCTGGAGGGTTAAGGAGGCGAGGTCTTGATAGATCAGAATTTTGGAACCCAGTAATTGAACGTCACCCATGGCTCTGGCTTTTTGCAATATAGCTTTGGTGTTGCGGAAGCTTAATAGGCCACATATTATGTCTCTAGGGTTGTCAGAAGGGAGCGGTTTAGGGCATAATGCCCTATAAACTCTTTCAATAACAACAGACTTAGCTCGGCTTGGGCCCAGTAACATCGAAAACAGCTCAAACATAAGCGCGGGTAAGTCCTCCTTTTCTGTCGCTTCGGGGAGATTTCGAATTCTTATATTTCTCCTACGGCTCCTGTTCTCCTGCTCTTCCAGGAGCAATAAGGAGTTGTTGATCGCTTTACGATGTGTATCTAAAGCGGTTCTGACCGCTGAGTTAAAAGAAAGCAAAACATCTTGGTTGTGCTCCAGGGTTTCCACTCTCTCTCCAATATGACGCACCTCTGTTTTAATAACTGCAAGGTCTACAGCAATCGGGGCTAAAGCGTTCTGGAGAGCCTCATCAAGGTAACCTTTGGTAAGTATAGCTTGTTCGCTCACCTCCTGGCGGATGGAGGTCTCCTCAGCAAAGTCGGAGCTCTCCGCTTGAGTCTCAGGGAGCGAGTGCTCTGCAATTGAAGCTTGTAAAGGGGAAATATTCATCACCAATATTTATGCAAATATCGATAATTAATATTCATAAATAGGAGGATTCGTCTATTGATGACTCTGCCTATTTATACCTTTATATAACAATAACACAATACTTTCACTATACTTTACGCTAACCACTATGCTAGCTGCATGCGCCTTACTAAACTATCGTTAATAAGTGCACGTTACACAGATAGTTGTACATAAAACACAGTATTTATTAATACCTAATACACTAAGCACGCAATGCACTAACAATACAACACTAAATATACAGTACTAAACTATACTACACGTTCCCAAATTCCACCCATAAACTAACTATACAGTTCACACATACAAGTATTAGCAGCCCACCCCCTGGCTACTTTCTGTCCCTATGGGGTACAATAAGGGTTAACAGTGGCGCTGCAGGGGCGAGTGCAGGCCACAGACACAGACGGAGTAGCGGACAGCGATGCAAGGGTTAATACCTTGCAAGTGAGTGCTGAGGTACACAATGATGGGGGTGATAAACAGGGAATCAGGGGTGAACGTTGGTGGGACAGGGTAGGTAAGAGTTATTTATATCGTTGGTGGGATAGGGTAGGTAATGGTTATCGTTGATGGGATAGGGTAGGTAATGGTTATCGTTGATGGGATAGGGTAGGTAAGGGTTAATCAAAGGGGTGATCGTTGGTGGGATAGGGTAGGTAAGGGTTAATCAAAGGGGAGATCGTTGGTGGGATAGGGTAGGTAAGGGGGTGATACTCAGTGCTTGCTTGTTCATCCAGGGGTCCGCTCGTTAGTCTAGGGGTGGTCTCCTTCTAAGGGGGGGGCGGCACGGCTCTTCTTCCTGAGTGCAGGATGCGCTCTCCTTCAAGGTGGGGGGTCCCGACCCTCCTCCTGAGTGCAGGGGCCGCCGTATATTTATCCCCGGCGGCCCGCACTCCCGCACCGCCCACCAGGTGGCGCTCGCGCGCGCCCGCCCATCAGAGCAACGTGGGCCGGCGCAGTGATATGACGTCACTGCGCCGGCCCGCACATCGGGGACGCGCTAGGTGTGCTAACAGGCGGGAGATGCCTTTGATCTCCCGTCTGTAGCCTTTAGCATTCCGGACAGCGCAATGGTAATCGCGCTGTCGGAATGCGCATAATAGTAGGAGGGGAGATTTCTCCCTCCCTTCTATCATGCATAATTATCTCCAGCAGCGCTGGAGATAATTAGAACAAAGGACTCAGATTCTATTGAACCCGAGTCCTTTGTAGCCATCAGGATGACCTTTGGGGCACATTCACACTGATGCACCTTGTTGCAGATATTGGGGCCTATGGAGGCATACATCTTATATTATAAGGGGGATATCTTATATTATAAGGGGCACATATTTTACATTATAACGGGGCACATATATAAGGGGGCACATTTATATTATAAGGGGGTACAGACCTTACATTATAAGGGGGCACTCCTTGCAGGGACCACATATTTCCCACAGGGGCCACCATGATGTGTGCAGATGTTGGGCACATCTGCGCACATCCTCCTATAAAGTGACCATTAATGCATGCATATATATCATACATGCATGCACGTGTTTGCATGCATATATGTATATATATGCATGCGTCTCAACCCTTCCTCAACAAAGCTCAACCTATACAGTGAATAACCCCCTTTTTACTTGCTATCCCATGTATAAGTTTATGGGGACAATTACCGCTGCCACTAAGGGACACAGAACCCTAACCTGCAGTCAAACCCCATCTTCTCCAGTAAATACGTCCACAGATTCTATGATGGATACGTCAAAGGCGACTGCTCAGGCTATTGCTACTAATGCCAACTATCGATACTAGGTTGGCGGACTTTCAGTCCTCCTTAGATCTTATTGTCTCTCAAGTAACTGCCCACAATACCCGCCTCACAGAAGTCGAACAGCGGGTTTCTGATTTGGAGGACACTGTCCACTCCTGCCACAAACAATTGGAAGAAAAGGAGCAACTGCTTATCACTTTGCAAAACAAGGTGGACGACTTTGAAAATTGATCCCGGCGTAACAACTTATGCCTAACTGGAGTTCCTGAAAGTGTCCCCCCCCAATGAATGGTTGCCCCAGGAATTAAATTTGGGGGACTCCACATACAAAATACCAGTGGAATGCGCTCACAGATTGGGCCCCCCGCGTGCAGACAGCTCATCTAAGCTGAGGCCTGTTATTTTTTGAATCCTCAAATACCAGGATAAACTTAGAATCATGGCTGTCTTTCGCCAAGCTTCTAAAGTTAACTATGAGAATTCCAAACTTCTACTTTTTCAGGACTTTTCCTTAGCAGTGGCAGAAAAACGAAGAGCCTTCAACCCAGTCTGTAAGCTCCTGCTAGACAAATCTGTCTGTTTCAGCCTCCAGTATCCCGCCACTCACCGATTCTCCATTGGCGACAAAATGTGGGTGTTCAACGATCCCCAGAAGGCTTTAGCCCATCTTCATGCTTCAGGTCGAGCTACGCCCTCTTCGCCATCTGCAACTACTTGAACTCGCGGTCACGAGATTTTTGGTGTAAAGTTACTATTTTATTTGCTCTACTTTGTAAGCACATTCTGAACTCCGGTTATGTATTTTGCCTTACTGTATGTTCTGTTTTCTGTTGCCAGGATGCTGCATAGTGGGGGGATTTTAATTATGTTCATGATATGCTTTTAGATAGGTCTCAACAATGCGCTTCTTCCCCCACCTCTGTATCCAATGCTATTCAAACCCTCATGGATCATCTAGATGTGATAGATCCCTGGCGATTATTGCACCCCACAGACTCTGAATGTACTCATTACTCACATGTACATAACTCTCATGTCAGAATTGATTAATGATTGATTCCACATACTTCCATTCACCTTTTGAAATCGTCCCGAATTATGGATATTTATATTTCGGATCATGCACCAGACTTTCTAGAGTTGGCCTTAATTACGCCCATTCCTCTCTCTAAGAGATATCGTTTTCCATCATATTTATTCCATTCTGAAGATTTTAAGGCTATGCTTTCTGGGTACTGGATGACGTATGCCTCCGACAATGAGAGACATCGGGAAGATATTAATCTTTTTTGGGCCACTTCTAAGGCTGTTATTCGAGGTCAGATCATTTCTTATGTCTCTCATAAACGGAAAAAACTAATGGCCTCATCCTCAACCCAAAAAAACTCTTACTCAGGCATACAAGAAACTTAAGCTTTGTAATACTCCTAAAATGAAACAATACCTAAATTCCAAATTGGAAGCCGAGGCAGTTGCACATGAGCGAGCTCTATTAGATGTAATCTACCAAAAACATAGATTCTTTCGTTGGGGCAATAAACCCGGAAGACTACAAGCTTCCCTCACCAAAGCCTTTCGTACTACCACGAAAATCCCCAAGTTGAAGCTACCTACGGGATCTTTTATATATAATCCCATGGAAATTGGGGATCAATTCAAATCTTTTTTTGAATCTCTATATTCTGCACCTTCAGAGGAAATAACTTCCAGCCCACTTTTTCTCAATGCTAATCTTCTCCCCGCCTTGTCAGACGATCATCGCCAAATATTGAATTCCCCTATCAGTCAAGAGTAAATCACTGTCACTATTAAATCACTTAAGCTTTCTTAGGTACCAGGTCCCGATAGCTTTGGGAATGAATATTATAAATTATTGAGCACAACTTTGAGCCCATAGCTACATTCAATGTATAATCATATTATTACCTCTAAAATTATTCCTGATGGATTTAATGATGCTTGCATAACAGTTCTCCCAAAACTGGGTAAAGATCACCTACTGGTAGAGTCTTACTGTCCCATTTCACTCTTAAATGCGGATTTTAAAATATTCACTAAAATACTGGCAAATAGACTTCAAAACAATTCTTTCTGATATCATACACCCTTCACAAACATGCTTTATGTTAGGGAGATCCATCACTTACAATATCCGAATGGCTATTGGGGCGATATCATCTAGCAGAGTACATCGGCAAACTAAGAATCTCCTGGTTAGCTTAGACGCTGAAAAGGCTTTTGATCGAGTGTCATCGAGATATCTTCAGGAAATTCTCTGTTTACTACATTTTGGCTCCATGTTTTGTACTGCTGTCCAGATGATGTACCACAATCCCTGCTCTACCATATGGGTCAACTCCATGTGCTCCTCCTCCTCCTTTAATGTGAGCAGAGGAACAAGACAGGAATGCCCATTATCCCCTTTGTTATTTAGCCTAGCCCTAGAAACATTAATTAGAGTTCTACAAACTCTCCCCTCATTTCATGGTATTTATATAGGATAAGTCGAAACCAAACTATTAGCCTTTGGTGATGACATATTACGGTTTATCTTAAATCGGCTTCAGGCTATCCCGGAGATGGTGCCAAAAGATGCTATAACTGACATTATCTCCGGATTGAAAGTTAATTTCCATGAATCAAAAGTGCTTCCTATTTTCCGCACGGCCAGGAACCATTGGGGTACCTCACTTCCTTTTCAATGGCATCCCGAATCCATAACGTATCTGGGGGTTAAACTGGCATTCAATCTGACAATGCTATATAGGCTGAATTACCGTCCTCTCATTGCCTCGGTCATTTCCTTAATTAAGTCTTGGCAACATTTCACATAGTCTTTCTGTGGCCGATGTTGCCTGCTTAAAATAGTGGCCTTCCCTAAATTGCTATATTTGATCCAAACTCTCCCTCTATTGCTCCACCCATCAGACATCAAACTTCTTCAGAGAACTTTTAGGAGATTCATTTGGAACTCTTCATGGAGGAGTCGTATTATCCTTTACAAATTGCAGCAACATCGAATACTAGGGGGTCTTAACTTTCCCGACATTTCACTGTATAACATGGCTGCCAACTTTAGATATGTTGTTGACTGGATGCGAGGTCAATCCCATTTAGCCAATGTAGATATGGAGAAACAATTTTTCCCTCACATCTCCCTTTTAACACTATTACATTTCCCGACAGCCGTACTACCTCCCAACATAAGATATTTTCCTATTCTATGGAACACGATTCAGGTATGGCATAAAGTGAAAACATTTAGTAAACTAGATGGCATACACACCTTTTTTCTGCCATTTTTTGGTCACCCAGGGTTTTTGGGAGGTAAACCACCCAGGATATAGAACACCTTAGCATCACAAGGCTGCATTTTGATTATTGACATGTTAGATTCCAATTACTTGGTTCTCTCTTTCACAGGAGCTTCCCAACGATTTCCGGCATTTAATCATAATCAATTTATATACCTACAGGCCCGTATCTTTGTTCAACGTTCTATGAACCATATTCCGGGGGACTCGAGAGGGGCATGCTTAAACATATTTCTTAAAAGAGCTAGAACTCAAATATATCTTCCACTAGTACTATCTATAGATTCCTTAAACCAGTGATGGTGAACCTATGGCACGGGTGCCAGAGGCGGCACTCAGAGCCCTCTCTGTGGGCACCCACACCCTGGAAAAAGTCTATGGTGTACCAATATGCCTTAGGGAGCATTCACACAACCGTGTTTTTCTTCCATGTCCGTTCCGCAATTTTTGCGGACAATGCACGGACCCATTCATTTCTATGGGTCCGCAAAAATTGCGGAATGCCTTTTCATTGTCATCCGTGTGCTATCTGTTCCGTGTGTCCGTTCCTTTTATTTTAGAACATGTCCTATACTTGGCTGCAAATTGCGGTCCGTGGCCTCATAGAAAGTCATTGGGTCCGTAAAAAAAACAGATAGCACACGGAAATACGGAACACACGGATCCGTGATTTGCGGACCGCAAAACCAACACGGTCGTGTGAATGCTCCCTTAGACTTTTCCTGCCATTCAGCAGCACAGGGCGCACTATGAACAGCACAGGCAGAGCATTGAATGTAGACAGGCTATTGTAAATAAATGATAAAGAACATGGAAGATATACTATATTGGACTGTAGTATTCAAGGTAAATTGCTGTGTTGGCACTTTGCGATAAATAAGTGAGTTTATGTCTCAATTTGGGCACTCAGTCTGTAAAAGGTTCGCCATTACTGCCTTAGACCATTGATAGATTGGGATACAGTCACCACAGGCCCAAAGAAATCGATCAAAGACTTGCCAAATCTCAAAGACAAGACATTATTAGAGGCCACACTGAAAATACACAAACATTCCCCAGTCAGCAGCTATACGGACATGGCCTTGATGATTTTTTTATAGAGCTTATGCGACACCATGCATTACAAATTACATGTCTCCTCCTTATTGTTCAAAATGCAATACACCCAATACAGACCTATTCCATCATTTATGGGAATGCACATATGTTCAAGAATTATGGGAGCAGGTGCAATCTCATATATTAACTACTTACAATTTTACTGCTATTCCTCAGTGAGCTTTAATCTTTTATCCGAGGAACAGCAACGTCTCCCCAGACGAGATAAAGCTTTATTACACATTTAGGCGGCAGCTATTAGAAAGAGTATATTCAGGCATGGGATCCAGCCGGTTCTCTCCGGTTCTGCCGAACCGTTTGTTAAAATTACAGGCGGTTCGCAGGACCGGTGAGAAGCAGGGATCCCGACCCGGTCCTGCAGCTGCGCCTGCACCCCTGTATTTTTCAGCCTGCGGCTGTTACTTACAGTCAGTCAGCGTGAGCGTGGCTGTGTGTGTGTCAGCCAGTCTTCCACAGTGCTGCCGCCCTCCCCCCGCCCCCAGCCTCGCAGTCATGGCAACAAAGGGGAGTGTCTTGAGAGTGAGCAGCGCCGCGAAGCTGCCAGCCCAGAACAGAGAAGGAGAGAGGAGTCCTCTCACTGTCTGCAGAGTGCCCTAGTTGCTGACAGTCCACACCCCACACACAGCCATGAAAGATTGAAGAGCCGGCCCCTAGCCTAACAGAAAGGAGTCTGGACAGGTCAGGACTCAGGACAGCCTGGTTGGTTGAGTGTGATTTGTGTGACACTGACAAGTTGGCATTAAGGAGGGGACCACCGACCAGGGGCTGAAATTGAAATGTGACAACATAACAAAAATGGAGGGGGCCATGAATCTGTGGGGAGAAGCTATATGAGAAGTTTGAGAACATGGAGGGAGCCATGAATCTGTGGGGAGAAGCTATGTGAGAATATGGAGGGGGCCATGTGGGGAGAAGCAATGTGAGAACATGGAGGGGGCCATGAATCTGTGGGGAGAAGCAATGTGAGAACATGGAGGGGGCCATGTGGGGAGAAGCAATGTGAGAACATGGAGGGGGCCATGTGGGGAGAAGCAATGTGAGAACATGGAGGGGGCCATGTGGGGAGAAGCAATGTGAGAACATGGAGGGGCCATGAATCTGTGGGGAGAAGCAATGTGAGAACATGGAGAGGGGCCATGAATCTGTGGGGAGAAGCAATGTGAGAACATGGAGGGGGCCATGAATCTGTGGGGAGAAGCAATGTGAGAACATGGAGGGGGCCATGTGGGGAGAAACAATGTGAGAACATGGAGGGGGCCATGTGGGGAGAAGCAATGTGAGAACATGGAGAGGTCCATGAATCTGTGGGGAGAAGCAATGTGAGAACATGGAGGGGCCATGAATCTGTGGGGAGAAGCAATGTGAGAACATGGAGGGGGCCATGTGGGGAGAAGCAATGTGAGAACATGGAGGGGGCCATGTGGGGAGAAACAATGTGAGAACATGGAGGGGCCATGAATCTGTGGGGAGAAGCAATGTGAGAATATGGAGGGGGCCATGTGGGGAGAAACAATGTGAGAACATGGAGGGGGCCATGTGGGGAGAAACAATGTGAGAACATGGAGGGGGCCATGTGGGGAGAAGCAATGTGAGAACATGGAGGGGTCCATGAATCTGTGGGGAGAAGCAATGTGAGAACATGGAGGGGGCCATGTGGGGAGAAGCAATGTGAGAACATGGAGGGGGCCATGTGGGGAGAAGCAATGTGAGAACATGGAGGGGGCCATGTGGGGAGAAACAATGTGAGAACATGGAGGGGGCCATGTGGGGAGAAACAATGTGAGAACATGGAGGGGGCCATGTGGGGAGAAACAATGTGAGAACATGGAGGGGGCCATGTGGGGAGAAGCAATGTGAGAACATGGAGGGGGCCATGTGGGGAGAAGCAATGTGAGAACATGGAGGGGGCCATGTGGGGAGAAGCAATGTGAGAACATGGAGGGGGCCATGTGGGGAGAAGCAATGTGAGAACATGGAGGGGCCATGAATCTGTGGGGAGAAGCAATGTGAGAATATGGAGGGGGCCATGTGGGGAGAAGCAATGTGAGAACATGGAGGGGGCCATGAATCTGTGGGGAGAAGCAATGTGAGAACACAGAGGGGCCATCTGGGGAGAAACAATGTGAGAACATGGAGGGGCCATGTGGGGAGAAATGTGACATTGAGGGGTGATGGCTGACATGGGGGTCTGATCTGAGGTCTGATTAACAATAGGGGTCTGATTGCTGGTCTGACCTGAGGTGTAATGGAAAAAATGTATTTCTAATTGTTCTCCTCTAAAACCTAGGTGTGTCTTATAAGGCGGAATATAGGTTCCTCAAGCCAGCGATTGTTTGAGGCAGAGAGAAGATAGGAGGACCACACAGAGGAGAAGCCAACTGCTGCTGACGGGACCAGGGCCAGGTGAGCGGCGCGGGAGTGTGTGTTTTGGTTGGGGTGCGCCAAAATGTAGCTTCGCTTTAGTTTGCAAAGCCAACCTGCAGTGTGCTGTCTTCTGCCTCCCCGGTGCTGGCCATTTTCACTCAGCGAGTGAGCACACAGTTCAGTGAGGAGGAGATTCACTTGTCACTGAATGACCTCCCATTCTTTATCAATTTTATCCTTCCCTTAATAGACTGTGCACATGGCTGAAATTATTATTTTTTTCTTTTTTTTATATAGGCACATTACAGGCATTTGCTCTTCTGCATTCTTTGAAACCTATGAAGGATCTAACTACCACTGAGCAATATAGTCCATTTTCCAACGTCATTCGTCATCAACTCCAACCTGAACAGTTCTAAGGACTCTGACCTAATCATCGAAAGCAGTACATGAGGTGAGTTTTAATTTGGACTCTTTTAGGCCAGCATTAATAATTTTTGTTGTTTTTCTCAGTTACAGATGCTGAACCGTGAATTAATGTCAGTGCCAGAAGCTATCTTACATTTAGAACTGGCACTGGATGCATTGAAGTTATGTATAGGCCAGAACCTTTTCATAACTTCGGCGGATCCACCGCCAGCTTAGGGGTTTATTAACACCGGCATCTAAAATGCCAGTGTTAAAAATTGTGTGTCAGAGCTTTTGTACCACTACCTATTGCATAGTCTTAGTCACACAGTCAGCGTTTGTTCATTGATTTTAATCAGTGATTTTCAGCCAAAACCTGGTTAAGGTTTCCACTGTTTTCCACTGCAGAAACAGTTTGACATTGAATTGAATGGAGAGATTCTCACACAGGAAATCAGCAACAAAATCTGCACCATACTTTACACTCCAAAAATCCAACTTTGTAAAAACATGTACCTGTGGGTTTTCTGGTGGAATTTTCAACTATATTTAAAGTCACCTAAGGATTGGCTCAGCCTCAGCTGCATCTCTCAGAGACGTGTGGTTCCTGACACAGACTGAGTGCATGATGGTTTCTATAACATCAGGAGTCTAATTTACTGTGCTCATCACTAGATCCAAAATCAGATATGACATGGCTGTATCCCAAATCATAAATCACTATGATGCAGTCAGCTTTGGTCAGGGGAACCACATAAGTGGCTGACACATGGGGCTGTGTTTCTCTGTTGTGAGAATCAGCCTTTAGTGGTTCAGTTCTACCTTCTCCTGGGTGTAGTCCCCCGGTCAGTAGTGGGGGACCCCGGTCAAGAATCACATAGCAAAAATCCAGCAGTTTAATGACTCTGTGTCATTTGTGTGTGTGATTCTCCTTGACTATGGTGGACTACACTCAGTAATTAAAAGGTTTGTCTGTAACTAATTAACCACTTCAGCCCCGCTAGGTGAAACCCCCTTCATGACCAGAGCACTTTTTACACTTCGGCACTACACTACTTTCACCGTTTATCGCTCGGTCATGCAACTTACCACCCAAATGAATTTTACCTCCTTTTCTTCTCACTAATGGAGCTTTCATTTGGTGGTATTTCATTGCTGCTGGCATTTTTACTTTTTTTGTTATTAATCAAAATGTAACGATTTTTTTGCAAAAAAATGACATTTTTCACTTTCAGCTGTAAAATTTTGCAAAAAAAACGACATCCATATATAAATTTTTCGCCAAATTTATTGTTCTACATGTCTTTGATAAAAAAAAATGTTTGGGCAAAAAAAAAAATGGTTTGGGTAAAAGTTATAGCATTTACAAACTATGGTACAAAAATGTGAATTTCCGCTTTTTGAAACAGCTCTGACTTTCTGAGCACCTGTCATGTTTCCTGAGGTTCTACAATGCCCAAACAGTAGAAAAACCCCACAAATGACCCCATTTCGGAAAGTAGACACCCTAAGGTATTCGCTGATGGGCATAGTGAGTTCATAGAACTTTTTATTTTTTGTCACAAGTTAGCGGAAAATGATGATGATTTTATTTTTTTTATTTTTTCTTACAAAGTCTCATATTCCACTAACTTGCGACAAAAAATAAAAAATTCTAGGAACTCACCATGCCCCTCACAGAATACCTTGGGGTGTCTTCTTTCCAAAATGGGGTCACTTGTGGGGTAGTTATACTGCCCTGGCAATTTAGGGGCCCAAATGTGTGAGAAGAACTTTGCAATCAAAATGTGTAAAAAATGACCGGTGAAATCCAAAAGGTGCACTTTGGAATATGCGCCCCTTTGCCCACCTTGGCAGCAAAAAAGTGTGACACATCTGGTATCGCCGTACTCAGGAGAAGTTGGGGAATGTGTTTTGGGGTGTCATTTTACATATACCCATGCTGGGTGAGAAAAATATCTTGGTCAAATGCCAACTTTGTATAAAAAAATGGGAAAAGTTGTCTTTTGCCAAGATATTTCTCTCATCCAGCATGGGTATATGTAAAATGACACCCCAAAACACATTCCCCAACTTCTCCTGAGTACGGCGATACCAGATGTGTCACACTTTTTTGCAGCCAAGGTGGGCAAAGGGGCACATATTCCAAAGTGCACCTTTCGGATTTTGCAGGCCATTTTTTACACATTTTGATTGCAAGGTACTTCTCACACATTTGGGCCCCTAAATTGCCAGGGCAGTATAACTACGCCACAAGTGACCCCATTTTGGAAAGAAGACACCCCAAGGTATTCCGTGAGGGGCATGGCGAGTTCCTAGAATTTTTTATTTTTTGTCACAAGTTAGCGGAAAATGATGATTTTTTTTTTTCCTCTTTTTTCCTTACAAAGTCTCATATTCCACTAACTTGCGACAAAAAATAAAAAATTCTAGGAACTCGCCATGCCCCTCACGGAATACCTTGGGGTGTCTTCTTTCCAAAATGGGGTCACTTGTGGCGTAGTTATACTGCCCTGGCAATTTAGGGGCCCATATGTGTGAGAAGTACTTTGCAATCAAAATCTGTAAAAAATGACCGGTGAAATCCGAAAGGTGCACTTTGGAATATGTGCCCCTTTGCCCACCTTGGCATCAAAAAAGTGTCACACATCTGGTATCGCCGTACTCAGGAGAAGTTGGGGAATGTGATTTGGGGTGTCATTTTACATATACCCATGCTGGGTGAGAGAAATATCTTGGCAAAAGACAACTTTTCCCATTTTTTTATACAAAGTTGGCATTTGACCAAGATATTTTTCTCACCCAGCATGGGTATATGTAAAATGACACCCCAAAACACATTGCCCAACTTCTCCTGAGTACGGCGATACCAGATGTGTCACACTTTTTTGCTGCCAAGGTGGGCAAAGGGGCACATATTCCAAAGTGCACCTTTCGGATTTTGCAGGGCATTTTTTACACATTTTGATTGCAAAGTTCTTCTCACACATTTGGGCCCCTAAATTGCCAGGGCAGTATAACTACCCCACAAGTGACCCCATTTTGGAAAGAAGACACCCCAAGGTATTCCGTGAGGGGCATGGCGAGTTCCTAGAATTTTTTATTTTTTGTCGCAAGTTAGTGGAATATGAGACTTTGTAAGGAAAAAAGAAAAAAAAAGAAAAATCATCATTTTCCGCTAAATTGTGACAAAAAATAAAAAATTCTAGGAACTCGCCGTGCCCCCCACGGAATACCTTGGGGTGTCTTCTTTCCAAAATGGGGTCACTTGTGGCGTAGTTATACTGCCCTGGCAATTTAGGGGCCCAAATGTGTAAGAAGTACCTTGCAATCAAAATGTGTAAAAAATGGCCTGCGAAATCCGAAAGGTGCCCCTTTGCCCACCTTGGCTGCAAAAAAGTGTCACACATGTGGTATCGCCGTACTCAGGAGAAGTTGGGCAATGTGTTTTGGGGGGTCATTTTACATATACCCATGCTGGGTGAGAGAAATATCTTGGCAAAAGACAACTTTTCCCATTTTTTTATACAAAGTTGGCATTTGACCAAGATATTTCTCTCACCCAGCATGGGTATATGTAAAATGACACCCCAAAACACATTCCCCAACTTCTCCTGAGTACGGCGATACCACATGTGTGACACTTTTTTGCAGCCTAGATGCGCAAAGGGGCCCAAATTCCTTTTAGGAGGGCATTTTTAGACATTTGGATCCCAGACTTCTTCTCACACTTTCGGGCCCCTAAAAAGCCAGGGCAGTATAAATACCCCACATGTGACCCCACTTTGGAAAGAAGACACCCCAAGGTATTCAATGAGGGGCCTGGCGAGTTCCTAGAAATTTTTTTTTTTTGCATAAGTTAGCGGATATTGATTTTTTTTTTGTTTTTTTCTCACAAAGTCTCACTTTCCGCTAACTTAGGACAAAAATTTCAATCTTTCATGGACTCAATATGCCCCTCACGGAATACCTTGGGGTGTCTTCTTTCCGAAATGGGGTCACATGTGGGGTATTTATACTGCCCTGGCTTTTTAGGGGCCCTAAAGCGTGAGAAGAAGTCTGGAATATAAATGTCTAAAAATGTTTACGCATTTGGATTCCGTGAGGGGTATGGTGCGTCCATGTGAGATTTTATTTTTTGACACAAGTTAGTGGAATATGAGACTTTGTAAGAAAAAACAAAAACAAAAACAAACAAAAAATTTCCGCTAACTTGTGCCAAAAAAAATGTCTGAATGGAGCCTTACCAGGGGGGGGTGATCAATGACAGGGGGTGATCATGACAGGGGGTGATCACCCATATAGACTCCCTGATCACCCCCCTGTCATTGATCACCCCCCCTGTAAGGCTCCATTCAGACATCCGCATGATTTTTTACGGATCCATGGATACATGGATCGGATCCACAGAACGCATGCGGACGTCTGAATGGAGCCTTACAGGGGGGTTATCAATGACAGGGGGTGATCAGGGTAATCAGGGTGATCACCCCCCTGTCACTGATCACCCCCCCTGTAAGGCTCCATTCAGACATCCGCATGATTTTTTACGGATCCATGGATACATGGATCGGATCCACAGAACGCATGCGGACGTCTGAATGGAGCCTTACAGGGGGGTTATCAATGACAGGGGGTGATCAGGGTAATCAGGGTGATCACCCCCCTGTCACTGATCACCCCCCCTGTAAGGCTCCATTCAGACATCCGCATGATTTTTTACGGATCCATGGATACATGGATCGGATCCACAGAACGCATGCGGACGTCTGAATGGAGCCTTACAGGGGGGTTATCAATGACAGGGGGTGATCAGGGTAATCAGGGTGATCACCCCCCTGTCACTGATCACCCCCCCTGTAAGGCTCCATTCAGACGTCCGCATGATTTTTACGGATCCATGGATACATGGATCGGATCCACAGAACGCATGCGGACGTCTGAATGGAGCCTTACAGGGGGGTTATCAATGACAGGGGGTGATCAGGGTAATCAGGGTGATCACCCCCCTGTCACTGATCACCCCCCCTGTAAGGCTCCATTCAGACATCCGCATGATTTTTTACGGATCCATGGATACATGGATCGGATCCACAGAACGCATGCGGACGTCTGAATGGAGCCTTACAGGGGGGTTATCAATGACAGGGGGTGATCAGGGTAATCAGGGTGATCACCCCCCTGTCACTGATCACCCCCCCCTGTAAGGCTCCATTCAGACGTCCGCATGATTTTTACGGATCCATGGATACATGGATCGGATCCACAGAACGCATGCGGACGTCTGAATGGAGCCTTACAGGGGGGTTATCAATGACAGGGGGTGATCAGGGTAATCAGGGTGATCACCCCCCTGTCACTGATCACCCCCCCTGTAAGGCTCCATTCAGACGTCCGCATGATTTTTACGGATCCATGGATACATGGATCGGATCCGTAAAAATCATGCGGACGTCTAATGGAGCCTTACAGGGGGGTGATCAATGACAGGGGGGTGATCAATGACAGGGGGTGATCAGGGAGTGTATATGGGTGATCACCCGCCTGTCATTGATCACCCCCCTGTAAGGCTCCATTCAGACGTCCGTATGCTTTTTGCGGATCCGATCCATGTATCCGTGGATCCGTAAAAATCATACGGACGTCTGAACGGAGCCTGACAGGGGGGTGATCAATGACAGGGCGGTGATCAATTACAGGGGGGTGATCAGGGAGTTTATATGGGGTGATCAGGGGTTTATAAGGGGTTAATAAGTGACGGGGGGGGGGGGGGTGTAGTGTGGTGTTTGGTGGGACTGTACTGACCAACCTGAGTCCACTGGTGGTCGATCCTAACAAAAGGGACCACCAGAGGACCAGGTAGGAGGTATATTAGACGCTGTTATGAAAACAGCGTCTAATATACCTGTTAGGGGTTAAAAAATTCGGATCTCCAGCCTGCCAGCGAGCGATCGCCGCTGGCAGGCTGGAGATCCACTCGCTTACCTTCCGTTCCTGTGCGCGCGCGTTCACAGGAAATCTCGCGTCTCGCGAGAAGACGCGTATATGCGTCCAGGAGGAGTAAAGCAACCACCTCCCGGACGCATATATGCGTACAGCGGTCGGGAGGTGGTTAAAATTGTCTGTTCAGTTGGGGAAGGCTTTAATAGCAACTAATCATTGGCTTCTTCAAAGGGGTCTTGCAAATTATTTTTCTTACACCAAACTGACATTAGTAAATTACCTTATTTTATATATATATATAATTTTTTTTTTTTTTTTTTTTTTGCAGTTCTGCACTACAGACTGTTACTGCAGAGAAGGACCTACAGCTATAGATGTCACCCTAGGTCATAATTCAAGCTTGCTTAGCTTTCCTATAGGTGTGTATTTCTTGCTACTCCCTCCAACTTACAATCTATTCTTTGTTTATGGTGTGTTTAATAATGTCTACCTCTGTATTCCAGGAGACATCACCATCTGTATCACTTCATTAATATTGTGTGAAATTGGACCTTATTTCTGAATTAACATCTGATTGTAGCTGTCAAGAGTGATATGACTGGTTGTGTTCAGCATTACAGATTTTTCAGGTTCATTCTTCTATTTTAATTTATATTCATTTGTATTAAGAAAGCTATAAATCAGTTTTTAATACTTTTTTTATATCACCACAGGGTCATCGAATGTATACCAAGACCTACATGGCAACATTCAGCATATGTCATTCAAGTTCCAGGATTTGGGCTACTTAAGATTACCATTTGGTGAGTTTTATTCAGTCTATGTAATTTCCTGATTCTGACAGCTAGGTTCAGAAACAGGCTACTTTACCACTGTCTGGCCCTATCAATCAAAGCATTGAGGGAGGGGCTGGTCACAGAAAGAAGTTGAGCTTGGGTGCCACAAAAGCAATGGTGACACCCTCATTGCACCAAAGGCCTAATCTTCTGTATTTAAAAAAAAAAATTCTCATAATTTGGAAAGGGAGTCGTAGATCAACAAAAGAGAAAGTGTTTTAATCAGGTGAACAACAACTATGTGTCTATGACAACAGTAGGATAGGAAAGTTGCTGGTAAGAGATTTGGCCAAGCATTAACCAAAAAGTATTTACTTTACAAGCAGTGGAAAAATAATCACGTTCTACTAGGGTATTCGAGCGTTATTTTAGGTTTACTTTAACTGTATTTTTGGTACATATACAGACGTGGACAAAATTGTTGGTACCCTTTGGTCAATGAAAGAAAAAGTCACAATGGTCACAGAAATAACTTTAATCTGACAAAAGTAATAATAAATTAAAATTCTATAAATGTTAACCAATGAAAGTCAGACATTGTTTTTCAACCATGCTTCAACAGAATTATGTAAAAAAATAAACTCATGAAACAGGCATGGACAAAAATGATGGTACCCCTAGAAAACACAGAACATAATGTGACCAAAGGGACATGTTAATTCAAGGTGTGTCCACTAATTAGCATCACAGGTGTCTACAACCTTGTAATCAGCCATTGGGCCTATATATATGGCTCCAGGTAATCACTGTGTTGTTTGGTGATATGGTGTGTACCACACTCGACATGGACCAGAGGAAGCAAAGGAAAGAGCTGTCTCAAGAGATCAGAAAGAAAATTATAGACAAGCATGTTAAAGGTAAAGGCTATAAGACCATCTCCAAGCAACTAGATGTTCCTGTGAGTACAGTTGCACATATTATTCATAAGTTTAAGATCCATGGGACTGTAGCCAACCTCCCTGGACGTGGCCGCAGGAGGAAAATTGATGACAAATCTAAGAGACGGATAATCCGAATGGTAACAAAAGAGCCTAGAAAGACTTCTAAAGAGATTCAAGGTGAACTTCATGCTCAAGGAACATCAGTGTCAGATCGCACCATCCGTCGTTGTTTGAGCCAAAGTGGACTACATGGGAGACGACCAAGGAGGACACCATTGTTGAAAACGAATCATAAAAAAGCAAGACTGGAATATGCCAAACTACATGTTGACAAGCCACAAAGCTTCTGGGAGAATGTCCTGTGGACAGATGAGACAAAAATCGAAGTTTTTGCCAAGGCACATCAGCTGTATGTTCACAGACGAAAAAATGAAGCATATCAAGAAAAGAACACTGTCCCTACTGTGAAACATGGAGGAGGCTCTGTTATGTTCTGGGGCTGCTTTGCTGCGTCTGGCACAGGGTGTCTTGAATCTGTGCAGGGTACAATGAAATCTCAAGACTATCAAGGAATTCTAGAGAGAAATGTACTAGCCAGTGTCAGAAAGCTTGGTCTCAGTCGCAGGTCATGGGTCTTGCAACAGGACAATGACCCAAAACACACCGCTAAAAACACCCAAGAATGGCTAAGAGGAAAAAATTGGACTATTCTAAAGTGGCCTTCTATGAGCCCTGACCTCAATCCTATTGAGCATCTTTGGAAGGAGCTGAAACATGCAGTCTGGAAAAGGCACCCTTCAAACCGGACACAACTGGAGCAGTTTGCTCATGAGGAGTGGGCCAAAATACCTGCTGAGAGGTGCAGATGTCTCATTGACAGTTACAGGAAGCGTTTGATTGCAGTGATTGCCTCAAAAGGTTGCGCAACAAAATATTAAGTTAGGGGTACCATCATTTTTGTCCATGCCTGTTTCATGAGTTTATTTTTTTACATAATTCTGTTGAAGCATGGTTGAAAAACAATGTCTGACTTTCATTGGTTAACATTTATAGAATTTTAATTTATTATTACTTTTGTCAGATTAAAGTTATTTCTGTGACCATTGTGACTTTTTCTTTCATTGACCAAAGGGTACCAACAATTTTGTCCACGTCTGTATATCTTTACAGCTACTACTATGTATTGGAAGAAGCTTACACAGTGCCAGCACACACTGAAGACACCTCAAGGTTTGATCAAACCTTTTATTATCTGAAGAATATAAACAAAATGAAGAGACAAGCTACACGGTTTAGTTTTTTCGATTCATCCAGAAAGAAAAAAACAATACAGTCTCAGGAATTGGACTTGTGTGTAAATGACATTAATAATAATGTTGTAGCTAACACTGAGAAGGATGCTGTTCTTAATGAAAATACTATATATGAAATTGACCATGAAGTTCCAATGGAACTGGTTGATAGGCATGATATTGAAAGTGTTGTTGGCAATAATGATGGTACAGTTTCAGATGTGTTAACAGTTGAAGAGGCATGTACAAGCACTATATCATGTTGGTCCAAAAAACAATTTGAATATTTTAGCAAGTTGTTTCCATGGATCCAGGTTAAAAATTGAAAATTAGGTTGCAATGTGTGTAGTAAGGTCAGAGGGTCTTTGGGAATAGAAAAAGCTAAGGCATGCCATGTTTCAGAGGAGTGGAGTAACTTTTTAGTAAAACCAAGTGGCACCCTCAAATTGATTCAGCAGGCCTCTGTTCGCAAAAAAATTAGAGAGCACAGTGTTTCTAAATCTCACAATAAAGCAGAGAAACTTCAGAATACCGCCAAAATTGGCATATTAACAACAGCAATGGACAGGCTCAATGAGAAAGCTATAGCTGCGACAATTCATATTTTTAATATAGTATACAGTTTAGCTTTAAATAATAAGCCTATGGCTGACATAGAAGGAGAAGTTCAATTGCAGAAAATTAATGGTGTGGATGTTGGAGTAGGCCTTCACTCAAGGAAAACTGCCATTACGATAATTCAACATATATCCTCACAAATAAGGAAGGCTTTATTTTCTAAAATTGCCAGTTGTAAGAGCAAATTATGTGTCATAATTGATGAATCCTCAACTGTGGCCAGTGGCGTACCGCCAATATAGGCAGACCACGCCGTTGCTATGGGGCCCGTGGCACAGGGGGGCCCGGAGCGCACGGAAGGCCCCGCCCACACTTAGTTAATTAGGTAATATGCGGCGCAGCGGCACTTGTGTGTTCTTCCGAACCCCCTCCCCCCCGTCGGAGCCACTAGCCAATCACTGACCTGAAGAAGCGAGACTCCGGGCTGCATTTCACACTGGCCAATCAGCGCAAAGAGGCTGCTGCTGATTGGCCATACATACAGTCCAGTGAGGCGATGCGGCGCATGATCCTCTGGAGTCCCTGCGCGTTGCTCACATGTGCTGCCCGCCTGAAGTTATCAGCACTGTCAGTGCAGTGGCAGACACCCCCCCTCCCTTCCCGGACTAAAGGACCGCTCCTGACCGGACCTGGGGCCGGTTTATATGGTTGGTTCATCATGTAGTATGCATCAAGGACTCATAGGGAGCAAGAAGGGGGGAGGGGGGGGGTTCTCATAAAGGACAGTGTGCTTTCCTCCTACTTCCCCATCCCCTGGGCATTTTTGGGGGGCTTATAGAGGACTCAGGGGGGGAGGCTCATATATATGTACAGATGGTAATAGCTGTACATATATAATCATATACAGGAGATGCCCAGGTTACACAAGAATGGCCCATATCACTATATACAATAATATGTATACGGTATAACATCTTGTATATAGTGATATGGAGCATTGAGGTATAACATGGGGATCTGCTGTATATAATTATATATGTACATATTGTAACGTATATGGTATAAGTTACAGATCTTTTGGTATATTATATAGCAGAAGATGTATAACTTATACCAGCTGTACATATATAATTATATACAGGAGATGCCCAGGTTATACCAGCATGCTCCATATCACTATATACAAGAAGATGCAATACCATATAAATCTTCTTGTATATAGTGATATGGAGCATGCTGGTATAACCTGGGTATCTCCTCCTGTATATAATTATATATGTACAGCTGGTATAAGTATTGCCCAGGCCAATGCACTGCAGCCTTTCCCGCACTGGCTGTTCTATTGCGCCCCCATCTGCCTGCAGTTCTTCACCCTGTGTCTCCTCAACCTCTATTTTTCACAGGGGCGTCTGACTGCTGACTTTTATCATCCGGGGAAATGCTGTTCTGCTTGTGGCCGTCAGGGGGGCGATGTTGTCGTCTTCCCCCTTCCTGTGAATCCAGTTTTCAGAAACGTTCTTGTTTTGCAGAAGGAGGTGACGTCACTGCTTTAACTCTTTATTCTCTGGGGCTGTGTGTAAGTAAGCTTGTACCCACTGTGGCCTGCGTGCTTAACGTGGGGCACAGGGATGGGCCAAGGGTTGGCTAGTGGGCGGAGTTAGGGGGCCCAATTCAGATTCTTGCTATGGGGCCCAATGATTTCTATGTACGCCCCTGACTGTGGCACAGAAAAGTGTTTTAGTCATCTATATTCGTTGTGAGCTTTCAACACATCAGGATCCTGTCAATGTATTTGTGGATCTTAAAGAGCTTGACTCAACCACTGCTGAGGTGATAACTGAAACACTTTTCAACTGCTTAAGTGAAAATGGATTTGATAAAGATTATTTACAAGATAATCTGATAGGATTTTGCTCAGATGGTGCTAGTGCAATGCTAGGTAGCAAGTCTGGGGTTGCATCTAGAATTGTAAGAGAATTTCCAAACATAGTCATATGGCACTGTTTGAGCCACAGGGTTCAACTTGCTCTTGATGATGCAATTAATTCTGTATCCCAAGTTAATCACTTTAAAATGTTCCTAGAAAAAATATATAGCATATATCATGTATCTAACAAACATCAGTTAGAGCTTCATAACATAGCAGCAGATCTAGAGTTGGAGATAGTAAAGATTGGTAGAATCCTAGGTCCTCGGTGGGTGGCTTGTAGTGCTCGTGCTGCCAAGGCAGTATGGAGAGCGTATCCAGCTCTGTATAAGCACTTTTCGAATTATAAGAATTTCTTGGGAATGAAGAAAAAAATGGAAAACTTGTGTTTCCTAAAAGATCTCGCTTTAATGATCGAAATTCTTGAGGAGCTCTCCCTTTTATCCCTTGCTTTACAAGACCGGGATGTTTCTCTTGTCAAAGCAGACAGACTTCTTTGTCGGTGTATTAGGGCCCTTAAAAACATAAAAGAAAATCCAGGGAAGCATGAAGTTCAGATTGATACAATGATTAGAACAGAGCCATTTAAAGATATTCCTTTCCAAGTGAGTGCTAAAAACACTGGTCTTCCAAGAGCACAGTTAATTCAGAGCGTAATAGACAATATGAAAAGTAGGTTGTTTTCCACTGCAAATACAAGACAAATGGACAGTGGTACAGTTGTCCAAAACGCAAGCCGCTACAAAAAGTTATTGTCCTTGTTCTCTTTACTTGAACCCAATTCTTGGCCATCTGACCTCACACTATCTCCGTGGCCAGAAGGGGAATGTCAATTAAGACAGTTAAATGAACTGATAAAATGTAACATTCCAGTTAATGATTTCCGGGATTACATAGACAACAGATATTTTTCAGATTGCAGCCTGCCACCCTCTATTCAACAAGCCAAGAAAATTATTCGGGTCATAGCTGTCAGTAGCTCTGAAGCTGAAAGAGGATTTAGTATCATGAATAACATTGCCACACATGAAAGAAGCAGACTTACAGTTTCTAATATATCACATCTTATGACAATCAAAATTCTTGGCAAACCAATATCAAGCTGGGGTCCGGAAATATATGTTAAGTCTTGGTTACGGAGAAACCACCACACTGCCACAGACCTCAGAGTTAAAAAAAAGGCAGCCAAACAATACGATGAAAATTCCACAGCTATTTGGTCTTTGTTTTAATGGGATAGCAATGGAGTTTATTTGTGACACTAAAACAAGCACACCGTAGCTGCAGGAGTGACGTCACGAGCCGGCTCCAGAACGCGCGCACGCGATCCCTTACCACTAGCAGTGCAGCGCTACCGGCCAGGGCGCTAGCAGCATAAAATAAGTTTCTCCCACAGCATAGCCGCTAGTCAGCTGCAGCAAAAATCTAACCCTGAGGTGTGCTTTGATCGGGCACACAGCGTAAAATCAGGTAATACAGCTGTATAGACCAGATCTAAGCATTTGTACAGTCTTTATCTGCAGTGGTGGTTTGTTTTCCTTGTTTTTGGTACTGGTGGTTACCACGTGTGCAAATTCTGGAGTTTATTTGTGGCTTGGGCATTTCCTCATTGCCTGCTGATATAATCTCTGTAGAAAGTGGCAGGTAATAGTTCTGAAAGATCTCAGTTCTTCTCCCTTTCATTATATGCTAACACCTGACAACTTGTGTTTATGGATCACTATATTCAGCTTACCTTATGCTTGTTCATCCTTATATATGTAATCAGCGGTAGTTATCCTTCATAGGCACTTATCCTACCACACCACATTCATGTACCCAGCTTGGCCCTTGGGCAGTTCATTTCATGTATTCAGCTCAATTTTTGGGTGTGTGATTTAACCGTTCAGTTTCTTTTTACATGTATGTATTCAGCTTGGCCCTTGGGCATTTAACCTTATGTACTCAGCTTGACTTCTGGATATGTAATGTATTTTCATACATATATTTGTATCCCACCAGGGTGGTGCTTTTTCTTTCTCTGTCCACCTTGTCTCTTTAACAATGTTGATATTTAGTACCATTTTTAACATCGAATGTGCTCCAGTTATTTTACAGTTTTTTTTTGCTGTGTTTAGGGAGCATACACTCTAATTAATCTTCTTTGAGTAGTCCTGTAAGCCCGGCCACAACTATTTATGTTGCGCCATGACTAATGGCAGTTTAGGCATGTGGGTTTATTTTGCATTGGTTTTCTCTGTATTAATGACTGGGAGTAGCAGAGCTGAGACCTGGTTGTAGCTTGGCCAGTCCTCAGTTCTTCTCCCTTTCATTACATGCTGACACCTGACAACCTGTGCAGCACTGGAGAGTCCAGTAGATCTAGCTGGTGAAGTGTACTGCATGGCATGTCTGGTGCCACCAGGTAATGTCTGGGAGTAGCAGAGCTGAGACCTGGTTGTAGCTTGGCCAGTCCTCAGTTCTTCTCCCTTTCATTACATGCTGACACCTGACAACCTGTGCAGCACTGGAGAGTCCAGTAGATCTAGCTGGTGAAGTGTACTGCATGGCATGTCTGGTGCCACCAGGTAATGTCTGGGAGTAGCAGAGCTGAGACCTGGTTGTAGCTTGGCCAGTCCTCAGTTCTTCTCCCTTTCATTACATGCTGACACCTGACAACCTGTGCAGCACTGGAGAGTCCAGTAGATCTAGCTGGTGAAGTGTACTGCATGGCATGTCTGGTGCCACCAGGTAATGACTGGGAGTAGCAGAGCTGAGACCTGGTTGTAGCTTGGCCAGTCCTCAGTTCTTCTCCCTTTCAATGGATGCTGACAGATTTTCTGTATGTAATTTTTTTTTTTTTTTTAAATCAGATCATTTTTATTGTACGAAAATACAACAATGCGGCATTGTTACAAATATACGCATATCAAGTCCCACAATGTGACATATAAATTAACACCACTGTATGTAATTTTACTGTTGTTTCCAAACCATTATCTTTAACTTTCTTTTGATGATACATCATCAGCCAGCTTTAGTTTTTGATGGAATTCTGTCAATGTGTTCACTAGATCCGGCATCCATGATGGAACCCTACTGTGGCATCAATCCCCTATCTGGAGGAGCTCACGGATCTGCTGCAGGAGGTCCGAAAAGCCCCCTGGACCCTTCAGGCCTACTAGGGTCCCCACTGCTGGAATCTACTGCACTAAGGACCCCATCAGACAACCATCTGTGGCAGGCGCAGCACTATGAAGTGCCTTTTGCGCTGTGGCATTAGAAGAATTTTGGTATCTCTGACTTTTAGTCTAACCAGACTGTCTATTACTCTGTAATTGCTCTAGCACCGTTCTATGAAAATAGTAGGTTTAAAGAGCAAACCAAATGCTTGAAATAACTTATTTATTAACTTAAACTTTTCTTCATATATAACACCGCCGCCTCCGCAGCAGATAGTCCATGTACATAACACGTGTTGAAAAGATATCACAAAATGGCAGTATGCATAAGATGGTGTTCAATCTTGTCATTCAACATAAAAAGGAGTATATGCACTCTTGAGTATCTGTACTCTCACTTTAAGTTAAGCACTTTTTGATCTCTCTGAGGTCTAATAGTTCACTTGCTGAATTTGGTCACAATTTGCAATATGCAGTTAGCAGTAACTATTGTCAGATTGGTATGATCTGGTATGGTTGGATGCATATTGAAATTTGAATTGTGAACTTTGTAGTTTGCAATTGGTGGAACTGTAAGTAAACACACATAACTGGTTCAGTATACAGTTCTAAATCACTATATTAACAGTAGAAACATTATATAACTGTTTTAAATACCTATTTTGGCCTCTCTGCTTCCATAAAACACAGCTCTTAGAGGAGTGAAGGTCGGTTCAGCTTCTCTCTCTGGTGAATAATAATTTCTAGCAGCTCCTGCTAGGGAATTTCCCACACAGGATGTGTGTGAGGCTGGCTGTGATTGGTCTAGACTCCTGCCCAGCGACAACAGTTTAACTATGCTTTCTGTTTCTGCTGTCATTGACCTTACATTATATAATGAATCTTAAAGTCATACTATCTTTTCTGCTTCTGTGAACACAAAATATAAAAAAGTTATATGACATCCAAACATGAAGTCACTATAAATAACTCTGCTTTTGTCTTTAAGACACAAACATAGGAACTGTATTAAGGTTATTGGCAGGTCTAGCTGTATAAACATATAAGCTATGTTAGCAACCTAGGGCAGGTCTTAGCTGGCCAGCTACACCGCCGGCCCTCCAGGGACTCCCTGGGAAGTTCTAGATTGGTGAAAAGTATTTATTGGGTTTTGCTGGTGAGCCATACCTCCTGTAAGCCATCCAGATTAAATGGACCAACCCATCCTCTTACTCCTAACCAGGAGCCATAAAGGACTTTGTTGGACTTTATTTTATTACCACAGACTCAAGGCAGTGAACCAGAAAGGCCCAGGCTCCCAGGCAGCCATCTTTTTTTAGGCATGGACCCAAAGGGGTAACAAGCCAACCAGGCATATACTCAAAAGACAGTTAGCAATGAAAGGCAGCCAGCCTGCTAAACAGAGACTCAAGGCAGCCAGACAGGCAGATACTCAAAGGCAGTCAGCCAAACAGACAATTGTACCACCTCTTACAATCTTATAAATCCTGTACTTTAAAACCAGCACATACCCAATTAAGTGACTGGTTATACTCCACCACTTTAGCAAATAGGGGTATTTTTAGGGGCTACTAACTGCTGAAGATTCCCCCTCTTGAGCCCCTTGAGTCATTAAAAACTATTTGGCAAAAAGACAGAAGGGAGCGGTTTAGGGCATAATGCCCTATAAACTCTTTCAATAACGACAGACTTAGCTCTGCTTGGGCCCAGTAACATCGAAAACAGCTCAAACATAAGCGTGGGTAAGTTCTCCTTTTCGGCAAAAAGACAAACCTCTATTTTCCCTGGCAAATGGACGGAATCCTTCACCATTTCCTCTCTTTTAAAAAGCATCACTTAGAAAATGCTAGAAAAATGTTCTACCACTGGTACTATACTCCTACGTACCTGAATAGATTTCTCCCCGAAACTTCTACAAATTGCTGGAAATGTCATGTTTAAAAGGGAACTTACCTAAATCAATGTTAGTCTTGTCAAGTGATCCACAGTCTCTGGATAAAAGCCTTTGACCTCATATCCCATTTGTGTTCATTTACAGTCACTCCTACACCATCTCTAGCTCTTCTCGCAATTGGCCCCATGCCTTTGCATAAGAACTTCAAACAGTAATTGCTCATATACTATTTGCAACACGGCTAAAATTGCCTTCTGTTGGAAGCAGGAGAGTGTCTCTTCCCTCCAAAGAATTACTGGAGAAGTCAATAACAATTGCTGGTACAAGGGTATATTTGCATCAATTTTAGGATGTTCTATACATGGAAAGGAGGTTCTAGTACCCTGTTGGGCTGCCTATGAGATACAGTTGGGAATAGAGTCACAGGTTTCGTATGGTATCCAGTGGCAAATTTGCAGACAGATGTTGCCGCTCGGCCTGCACACTCATCACTTGTCGAAGCTGGCAGCCCATAAATCTGGGTGACTGGGCAGACCAAGGAAGTATTGCAATCTGGCAGAGACATTTAAACCCTAAGTGTCTGTGTGCAAGAATTATCCTGCTTAAAAATGCTTTGGAAGTCCGAGCACGAGAATCAACACGTGGCTGCAGATGTCGCTGAGCTGTTAGTGTCCCTCGTATCACTACAAGGGCTGACTGACTGTCGTATGTGGTGCTCCACAGCAAGGTGGAAGCCCTCACCAACAGGCCTCCATACTCAAACCCGACTGTCGTGGGATCTCAAACCTGGATTCGTGGCTAAAGATTACACAGTTCTAGTCTGTACCATTACAGGTTTCTTGCCAACTACACCACTGCAAACTAAGAAGAGGATGGATGGCTGTCAATGGCAGGACATTTAATGGGTGCCGTGACACTAAATGTCCTTGTTCTAAATGCATATATATGGTTTAGGCAAAGAGATGCAGTCTGACAACTAGGCAAAATGTCTTCAAGTGTGTCGTAAAGGCATGTCTAGCAGTCAGCAATGTCTCAACAAGAGGTATACTACCCAAAAGTAGCCTCTGAAAGCCTTTTTTATAAGGAAGCAGGGGAAACACTCTTGTGGCAAGACTTAGGCCCCTTTCACACGGACGAGTATTCCACGCGGATGCAATGCGCGAGTTGAACGTATTGCACCCGCACTGAATCCCGACCCATTCATTTCTATGGGGCTGTTCACATGAGCGGTGATTTTCACGCATCACTTGTGCGTTGCATGAAAATCACAGCATGCTCTATTTTGTGCGTTTTTCACATAACGCAGTCCCCATAGAAATGAATGGGGTTACGTGAAAATTGCAAGCATCCGCAAGCAAGTGCGGATGCGGTGCGATTTTCACGCACGGTTGCTAGGAGACGATCGGGATGGAGACCCGATCATTATTATTTTCCCTTATAACATGGTTATAAGGGAAAATAATAGCATTCTGAATACAGAATGCATAGTACAATAGCGCTGGAGGGGTTAAAAATAATTTAGCTCATCTTAAATCCACATCTCTTCTGTCTTCTTTCTTTGCTTTGTGCAGGAACAGGACCTGTGGTGACGTCACTCCGGTCATCACATGATCTTTTACCATGGTGATGGACCATGTGATGACCGGAGTGACATCACAACAGGTCCTGTTCCTGCACAATGCAAAGAAAGAAGACAGAAGAGATGCCGGCTGCGCGATCAAGTGGATTAAGGAGAGTAATTATTTTTTTTATTTTTTTTTAGCCCCTCCAGCGCTATTTTACTATGAATTCTGTATTCAGAATGCTATTATTTTCCCTTATAACCATGTTATAAGGGAAAATAATACAATCTACAGAACTCCGATCCAAAGACCGAACTTCTGTGAAGAAGTTCGGGTACCAAACATGCCGATTTTTCTCACGAGAGTGCAAAACGCATTACAAAGTTTTGCACTCGCGTAGAAAAATCGCGCATGTTCCCGAAACGCACCCACACCTTTTCCCGCAACGCCCGTCTGAAAGAGGCTTTAGGGTGTAGATTTCAGTTAGAATCTGCACCAGTACTGAAGGCAGACCACCCTCTGTTTTTATTTACTAAGCTACCATTTTAGTAATTAGCACGCCAAAGTCATTTTAATTATTTTCATCGTAATGCAGATGTGATAATGTGAGTCCTACCCTACTGTGAATTCTAGCACTAATCAATATTGATATACCTGATCCATCACACTTGAATGTTATAAAAGACTCACTGAGACTGGGTTTACAAGTTTTTGGAGCAAAAAGAGAAAAAAAAAAAAAAGAAGAAAAAAAAAAAAGGAAGAAGGAGAACTTTATGTTCTCTCCCTTTATGATCCACACCTGGTTTGGCTTCAAAAACTGTATATGAAAACGTGAAAGTGTAAACCCAGCCTTTTGTGGTTGCAATTACTTTTTTACAGCTTTGAGACTGTCAGCAACTAAACTCATGTTCTATCATTTTCAATAGATTCTGTAGCAGTTGTGGAGTAAACAGATAAGTTACAGAAATGAAAGATTAAAATGAAATTATTTCATTTTTATTGCTTTAGGCAAATAAATCTGCTGTGTTTTGTTACATTGGTCTTAAGTCTACAGTTTGGCATAGTTTATGTCTGGCACATTTTTAAATCATGACTTGTGAGGAAACATCTGTATAAAAAAAATAGCATAAAAGTAAAAAAAACTATATATACACACATAAGTTACATAACGCTTATGGACAGCTTAAACAACAGTGGCTTAAGTTCTGTCCTTGTGTGAAGTGTTAATCAGCCTCCAGGCGTGGGATAACGGGAAGAATTAGGTTTCCAAAAGCAGAGTCTTGGGTAATGAAGTATCCAGTTGAATGTGCATGTGCATGCTGCGGAGAGAAAATACATATTATTAGTTGCAATAATTGTTAGAAACTATTTGAAACTGAGCATTTGTAATCAAAAGCAAAGAATCTTCAAACGGTAAGCCATTAGTCTAAAATATTTTCAGATCATTAACCCCCATAAAAGGAATCTGTCATCATCTTGGACTATTATCTGCAGTAATACAGGAGTAGTACTGCAGATAAGGAGTTCAGATCGCTGTTATTGTTTTCCTACTGCCCCACGATACCCCAGTGTCAGTGCTCAAAGATGCACTACAATACACAGTCCTGACTGTTGTGCTAGCATTATGGAGAAGACTCCTCTCAGCATGCACAGCAGTCCCGACAATTTATTTCAGCGCAGCTCTGAGTGCTGGTAGGGTAGTATGAAAAAAATAAAAAATAAAAAATAATAGTCTGGTGCTTTTGTGTAGGGACAGAGATGCTAAGCATTTTTGTTCTGTGTATTTTAATAGAAAACAGTACTCATGTATTGCTGCAGATAATAGTTCTAGACTGTGGTGAGAAACTCCCTTTATAGTGTAATTGTCATTTGTTTATTTTTAATATTGTGTAGGAAGGGACAGAGATGTTAAACTTTCTTTGTAATATACTTCATCAGGGAAAGGTATTTAAAAGGGGTTATCCCATCTTAAACAATGGGGGCATATTGCTGATTTTTTTATTGTCTGATATGTGCGGGTCCCACCTCTGGTGGGAGCGGAGAAAGTTAAGGAAGGCGCACTGCGCATGCGCAGCCGCCCTCCCTTCATTTCTATGGAGCCGCCGAAAATAGCCAAGAGCTGTATCAGCCATTTCCGTCGGCCCCATAGAAATGAATGGGAGCGGTGGCCACGCATATGCGGTATGCTCCCATTCACTTCAATGGGAGAGGTGGGGAGCTGCGCCTGGTGGTGGATGGACCCCGGGGTCCTCCAGCCACAATAATCTCTGGCTCCGTTCTCCTTGCAGGTGCGGGTTCCAGAGGTATGACCCCATTGTCTAAGATGGGATAACCCCTTTAATTCTGACTAGAAAACAGGGTGTAAAAAGTCTCCTTTGGAACACAGAGTATTGCTAAGGATCTACTGAAAGCTGAAGACAGCTGTATGTAACATTCAGCCTGCGTTTTATCTAACTAGCCCAGGCCCTGACTCCCTATGTGTCCACTAATGATCTCTACCTATGTCTGACTTGCTGCCAGGGCTTACCTCCAGCAGCTCGGCTCCTTTATCTCTTTTCCCCAGCCTTCTCTGTTAGATACTGAGTGCAGGGAAGAGAGAGGTGAACAGGACTGAGAGCAGGTATATGGGAACACAGTTACTGTCAGCACTAAGCACTGTCAGTCCCATTACCCTTTCTCTTCCCTGCGCTCAAGTAACTAACAGACACAGATTGTTAGGGCACATATAGGGAGTCATAGGTCAGTGAGATAAGATACAAGTTGAGAAGTCTGCCTCTCTATGTTCCACATAGTTGTCTTCAGCAGATGCTGAATACGGACTATTCTTACCAACACTCAAAAGTGTTTCTAAGTAAACTGTTTTCTAGTAAAATACACGTTTTCCTAATAAACCACAGAACAAAAATGCTTAGCATCCCTGTCCCTACACAAAAGCACCAGCCTATGTGAGCTCCAACGGTACCGGCCACCAGAGGCCAGCACTTTTTTCTATAGTGTCCAAGCACGACCACTGCTGATGGACTGCAGGTTGGTCGCAACCATGGAAGCGAGCAGTGTATAAATATGTGATGGAAAAATTCATCCAGCCAGCAATGGAAGCACTATGGATAACAACAATACATTAGTAAGCGACTTGTATTAACTTTCTCCACATAATAAATGCCGTTTGCTGAGGGGAGACAACCCCTTTAATGATCTGGCACTTTTTATTTGCTACCAAAATAATATTTCACAGGGTTTTTCCTTTACACATAGGCATGTTTATTCATTTGTATTTAAATAGGTTCCCTAATTTGTGTTAGTCATTTAGATATAAAATATGCAAACTATCTTGTATACATTTGTTACATAATATGTTCTGCAAGAGTTCTTGAAAGACCTCTAGGGACATTTACACTTTTTTTTATTTTGCACTTTTCCACTGGAACTGCGGCATCCATAAATGCCCCACTTACAGAAAAAAAAAAAAAAACAACAACTCGCAGAGCTGATCTGGGGTCTGCTATGCCTACAGATACCCAGCAATCGGGATCACTGGGTCCAATTGTTGAAAGTGGCATTGCAGCTTCCTCCATTAACAGCACAGCGCTCATTGAGAGCTACAAAAGCTACGAGAAGACAAAATTGTGGGGAATTTATCAAGCCCTGCACCCCAGAATTCTACAAATAGTCACAAAATAGGGCTTTTGGGACTTTTTGGCATCATTTGTGCAAAAATGGTGGGAAAGTGGACAATGTAAGCTATATTAAGGAGTTTCACTCCAGATTGATTCATCATTGGGACCTTTTTAAAAATTTGCATAAATGTCCCAAAGTCACAGTAGGGGGTAGTATATAAAACTGCATTTCTAGACTACTGTGTTAGTTTTAAAAATGTGTAAAATTTAACAAACAACCTGCCGCATTTGATAAATTTGGTCCCCAGCAGTCTGAGGAGCAGAGCTTTAAAAGGGTTTTACCATCACATACAATGGGGGCATATTGCTAGGATATGCCCCCATTGTCTGATAGGTGCGGGTCCCACCTCTGGGACCCACACCTACAACAAGAATGGAGTTGGGAAATAAATGGACGGCGCACTGCGCATGCGCAGCTGCCATCCATTCATTTCAATGGGGCCGCCAAAAATAGCTGAGCGCTGCCATTTCCGTCTGCCTATAGAAATGAACGGGAGCATGGGGCCGCGCGTGCGCAGTGTACTCCCATACACTTGTATGGGAGTAGCGCTTGGTGGTGAACGGACCCCGGGGAACCCGGTGTTCTCCAGCCACAGCTCTCCCCGCTCCGTTCTTCTTGTAGGTGCGGGTCCCAGAGGTGCGACACGCACCTATCACACAATGGGGGCATATCCTAGCAATATGCCCCCATTGTATGTGATGGGAATACCCCTTTAACATCACACCATATATTTTCAGCAGTCTTTTATTACAAACTTGAAGCATGTACTGGTAACTTCCAACATAAGCAAATCAATGCAAGGCCTGGGATGATTTTTCATGTGAAAGATTATTCCTATGATTGTTGTAGAGTAAGTTCAGTAAGAGTTTAATTGGCTTTAATATGCATTTATGTCAGTAATCAACTATTTACTGTACCTAGTCTAGTTTGTAGACTGTAAGATGGTTAACATCATTAGGCTACATTCACACATAAGTAGTGCACTGGTCCAACGACTGTTAAAAACAGCTACAAGGGTCTCAGGAGTTAAAATACAAAAAACTTGCCTCATCCACTTGACCGCTCGGGGACACTCTCTTATCAAAACCTTGCTATTTACTGAACGCAGCAGGACCAGCGTTGTGAGGTTACCAAGCTGGAAACGTAAGGTTCTGCTGGTTTATTACTTTTTTAGGTCGGCACACGGTCAGTTTTTCATGGCCATTTTGTGCATCCATTTTCTGTAAAATCATGAGTTATAAATAGAAAATGGATGCACAACCGTTGAATAGAGTGTCCGTTTTTACCAGGCTTTATTTTCATTGTTGTGTGAATGTGGCCTTACAATGGATCCTGGAAATTATGTTTATTTCTCCCTCTAACACCTGCCAATAGTTCATGAAGAAATGAATGAGTAGACCCTACTAAAGTACTGCTGTGGAGGTTGGCCATTAACAGGTCCCACATCGTGTGCCGCAGACAAACTCAGCTGATATCCTTTTAAACACAGAACGTACCTGAAGTGCAGCTTTTTGTTGGGCAGCTATATGCTGCTGCTCTGCGTGGTCACGGAAATCCTTGTTAACATTTGGCCTTGACAGGGCTACACTGTGAGAAGATACAAGAAATACAAATAATAAAAAGAGAAGTAATTTTGCACTTTATAATACAGCCTGTAAAACATAGCCCCAGTCAAAAGGTACTTTCATTTCCTATGACATCTATACTCAGCTAGTGGGCATGGTCCAGCTATGGAAGCATGAGGCTGTGTCTTCTAGAGCTCCTCAATCTCCTCTGAGCAATTCTTCTGCATCCTACTGCTAACAATGGGGAAATATCCCCCCCAAAAAACGGAAGAGCTAAGCCTGCCTGCTGCTCTCTTTATATCTTGATTAGGTGGTACATATAGGTGTGCGTGCGCCTCCTCTCACTGGATGCTTGATGCACACACAGAGGTAACTAGGAGCAGCACACTATATGTGCAGGGTCCGCGCTCCTGAATGTGGATGCCCAACGGCATAGGTAGGACCTGCATGACTGAGACCACTTTGGCGCTGCACAGATGTGTTTTGATCACAATATATTGGCTGAGACAACGGCAATAAACCTTAATTGACTTTTGCGAAAGAAAGAGCTTATAGCAGAGATAACTGAAGACCACATATATGCTTTCTGCTCTCCTCCCACATTTCTTTCCAAACAACTATCTGCACTAGTATCGCTCATTCTTCCCCTTCATTATTTTCCCTCCTCTCTTTTCCATATTTTTATTTTCTGTATGCTTTTCCTTTCTTTTTTCACTCTAGGTTGCAGTGATGTACCTCATCACACCATGCTAGCTTTTGGTCACTGTTACTGTATCTATTTGTTGACTATTTTTGCCATTTGTTTCATTAGAATGCTTAGCTATCCTGTGGATCGGATCAGATGGGCTAGCCTCCACCCCCATATGCATCAGTGACCCTGTGAATGCTCACTGGTGGTCTTTCCTTGGACTACTTAATGTAAATCAAGTACTAACCACTGGATACCGGGATTACCCCACAAAACCTGCCAGTCATATAGCTAACACATGTTGGCCCTTGTCAGCGTTAGGCCTCTTGCACACGACCATATGCCCTCCGAGAGATACGGTCCGTGAGCAGGCCATATGTCCCGGCGCGGCATTGATCGTGCGCACAGCATCAAAGATTACAATAATGCTTTGAACGTCGGGCCGCCCGCCACTCATAAGATCGTACGAGTGTGGAACAATAGCCCCGCGGGCGGCTCGACAAGCACAGCTTAATTGTAATGCATGATACTGTACACTCCCGTGCGCACAATCAATGCCACTCCGGGACATATGGCCCACTCACAAACCGTATATCTCGGGGGAGGGGGGTGTCATTACTCAGATCTTTACGCTTGCCCATTATTTTCTGCTTCCAACACATCATCTTCAAGAACTGACTGTTCCCTTGCAATGTAATATATCCCAACCCTTGAAAGAAGTAATTGTCACAAGATGAATGTTATTCACAACGCCTGTGGTTTTGATGTTATATTAACTGAAGCAGCCTCAGAGTGCAAAACTTGGACGTGGCTGGAACCCAGTGACATTTATCAAGCGTTTTACTCCACCATTGTGGCACAACTCATACCTTCACCGTAATTTGTGACTCCAGTTCTCTGACCACTTTTTTCAAATCTAATGAGAAAAATGCGTTGGGCTTAGCAGGGCGCGGGGCCTCCCATGGCCCGACAGATTTACTATCATTTAACGACGACCTTTCACCGATTTTTACACTGTGAACTAAGTATACAGACATGGAGAGCGGTGCCCGGGGATCTCCCTGCACTTACTAATTATCCCTGGGCGCCGCTCCGTTCTCCTGCCATGCCCTCTGGTATCTCCGCTCACTTAAGTTATAGTAGGCGGAGTCTGCCCTTGTTCTGCTCTAGCGCTGGCCAATCGCATTGCAGAGCTCACAGCCTGGGAGAAAATAACCTCCCAGGCTGTGAGCTCTGCGCCGGGATTGGCCAGCGCTAGAGCAGAACAAGGGCAGACTCCGCCTACCATAACTTTGTGACTGAAATCTCTGCTTACTATAACTTAGTGAGCGGAGATACCAGAGGGCATAGCAGTAGAACGGAGCGGCGCCCGGGGATAATAGTAAGTGCAGTGAGATCCCCGAGCGCCGCTCTACACGTCTGTATACTTAGTAAAGTGTAAAAAAAAATAAAAAAAACCACACATTTTAAAAATCGGTGAAAGGTCCTCTTAAAAGGGGTATTCCCATCTTACTAAATCATATCTGATAAAATTGTTTATTCCCCTGTGTACTTTTCTCTAAATATATGTTATAAAAGAAAAAAAATGTAGCAGAGCTGAATATGCTGCTGTTCTGCCATAGTTCTAGTGGGGAAGGCAATAGACGGATTTAGCAGAGATGTATATGTGGCGGTTTAGAATCAATGCATGTGAAAAATAGAATCACATGTAGCAGAGCTGAATAAGCTGCTGTTCAGCCACAGTACTAATAGTGAAGGAAATAGATGTATATGTGGTGGGTCAGCATCAATGCTGATGGAAGAGAGAAACAGATGTAGCAGAGCTGTATATGAGACTGTTCAGCCACCGTGCTAGTGGGGGAGTAGAATAAAGATGTAGCAGAGCTGTATAGGAAGCCATTTAGCCAAAGTGATGTTAGGGGACTGGAGTAGCCACATGTAGCTGAGCTGTATATGCATCTATACAGATACATAGTGTAAGGTTTATACACAACTGGAGTACAGCTGTAATGGAAACAAATCTGCATCAGTGCTGGGGAATGGGGGATGGTCGTGTTTTACGGGAGACAAAGGCACAGATTAGAAGTCTACTAGCTGACAAGCTTTTGAGCCAATGTATAATATGGAATTATAGTTTTTGATAAACAAAATGGGTTTGTAAGAGATCAGACAGAGATTTTGTGTGTAAAACTGCAGAACAGCCACATGTTCCTGTACACTGAGCTCACTTCACATGGCTCTCTGATTCCCCAGCAGGGGGAGGGGCCTCAGACACTGCAGGCTGCCAGACTGATGACTCATTCTCTTCACATGAGCTAGCATATAAGAATAAGTGCGATGTCATAAGGTGGTGTGGCCGGCCTTCACTCTAGCTGCCTAAGCCCACCCAGCCTTATCTGCAGAAAACCAGGAAGTTACCAGCAGAGTGACTGCAGGGAAGGATGAATAAGCGAGATGAGAATACCCCTTTAAGCTAGAAGGTTCATTATGACTGTGGTCTATAAAAGGGAAACGGTCATCCACTTTATGCTGCCATTATTGAGGGCACTATAAAGTAATGACAGGCATGCCGATTTCATTGGGCTGCCACTTAAAGCAGCACTGCAACAAAAGGTTTTATTATTTTGCCTATTAGTTACAGGGCATTTTGTAAACTGTGTCAGTCGAATGAAAGGCACCAGGATTGGCATTTGGTCGATTGTAAAGTTACAGTCCATAGTGCTCAATCACACGGCCCAGTCAATGAACTAATAGCAAAACAATATTGAGGTAGTAGAAAGGGTATAAAGCATTATTTTTAGGCCAGCATTCCATTGTTACCACTATTTAATCATATCGGAGTGATGCTGGACAGGCCGCAAGAGGGGGAGGGAAGAGGATCTCTTGCTAAAGGTAGGCACTCACCAGCATGTATAGCTAGATTCTTAAATAGACAGCAGAGGTCTGTTAGGAAGAAAGCATTCCACCCAAGGTGTGCATATTTAAGAATTGATCATGACGGTCTGCTAAAATAGAGGTCAATTTTTTGCTGACCACATAAAAATCTATGGGGTCTTTTATCAAACTGGTGTAAAGTAGGATGGCTTAGTTGTCCATAGCAACCAGATTCCACCTTTTATTTTGGACAGCTCCTTTGGAAAATGAAAGGTGGAATCCGATTGGTTGCTGTGGGCAACTAAACCAGTTCTACTTTACACCAGTTTGATAAATCTCCCCACTAGTCTGCGCTTTACTTCGGAGAAGTCCAGAGAGGGTTTTTTCCAGGCCGCTACAATAGTCTGGTGGTCAAGAAATAGAAACAGTCGGGAGAGTGGAGGGATTCTCAGGATTCTCTTATTAAGTAATGCCTCATACCTGTTCATCTGGATATTAGAACCCATTACTAAGTTAATAAGGTTATAAACTCTGATCCAAAGTCTTTTCACCAGAAGGCAGGCCCACCAGATATTTTGTTCAGATTTAAAAACGCACACATATGCCTTGTATGTCTATGAATTTCTCTCCATACTAATCATCAAGGTGAAGAAGACAACCACAAACCGTAGTCATTCTATGTCTCAAATTTACTTTTTCTTACCTTGCCCCTGGATTGTTTGTTGAAGACTGATTTTGCAGGAGCAATTTTCTCTTCTCCTTGTCTAGTTCTGCCAAAATAGCAACTCTGTTCTTGCTTGCAAAGCCTATGGACAAACAAATGGATATGCAATAACCCTTGATAAAAATTATCTTGATTTTTAAATAAAAAAAATAAAAAATACATTTTAATTGCATGTTTAATTGCGGTTGTCTGGTTGTGGATGTGAATCACAGAAAAAAAAAAAAAAAAAGATACAGAACATCCTGCACGATACGATAATGAATGTTGCGGGTGTACATGGCTACATTTATACAGTCACAGAAAATAATGCACTATAGTAATAGATGCAAACACAACATATGGACTAATGTAGCGAGAGAGCAAGAAATATGCGGCACTCACCGGAGCACGTGAATATCTTGTATCTTTATTCAGTCCTCAGCATTCGGACAGATTGGTGGGGTGGCGGGGCGGACACGCTCCTGCAGATGCGTGGCGGCTACGGCCGTTTCGCGCAATGTATAGCGCTTCTTCTGGCCGCTGATCGTCAGGGCGCAGTACTGCGCCATATATACGCGACGCCCGTCAGCTGGCATCATGTGCAGCAGCTGTGCGCCATAAAGGGAATGACGTAAAAGCAAATGAATGTGATCGAGGGGGAGGAGGAATATATCCAAATACAAACTTAGAAACAAAAGCACATTTAACATGTTCGGCAGCAGTTACTGATTATATAAACAGAAGTTATTCCTAAGGACATCAATATTAGATTAAAAGGAACATGGATGCAGACGGGACAGAGTACACAGGGAAGGTTGTCTTAAAGGGCCATGGGATCCAAGGAGGATAAACAGCCCATGATGGTTATATTATAGTATGCCCCCGTTATTGAAGAAATACGGACATGTCATTCCTATCGTTGAGACCGGCAGTGCCAGTGGCTTTGGTGCGGAGAATCCATCTTGCTTCCCTCTGCAGGAGTAGCAGGTGCCGATCCCCTCCCCTAGGGATGGGTCGGACCTGTTCCACTCCCGCAAAGGAAAGACAACGGGGATGACCGTTATGCGCGTCCCTAACATGCTCGATAAGGCGGGGACACCCTTTACCAGAACGAATGGAATTTACATGTTCCCGTATCCGTTCGAAGAGCGGGCGAATGGTTTTACCTATATAGTACCTTTTGCAAGGGCAAAATACGGCATACACGACGTATGGCGTGCGACACGTTATGAAGTCCCGCACCGTGTGCTGGACCCCTCCTATCACTAACCATTTGCTGCACGTGTTTAGTGCGCAAAAGGAACAATGCCCACATTTATGATTACCCTCAGGTTTTTTACTGGTGAGCCAAGTCTCCGCCTTAGGGGTGCAGAATACACTGTTCACCAGTTTGTCCCTGAGGGTTGCGCATTTTTTGAAAGTGACCAATGGTCGCTGACTGGAGAGGTTGCTTAAGGCTGGATCTCCCTTAAGGAGGTCCCAATTATCTTGTATTACTCGCTTGATGATATCTGCAGCTGGACTGTATTTAAAAGCAAAAGCAAAGCGGGGTGATTCAGTTTTCCTATTCCTTTCTACCAGCAATAAGTCTAGCGAATCACCCCCAAAATTGAGGGTGAAGCGCATATTCATCCTGTTGTGCGTGTTAAGGTGCTCTACGAAAGTGCGACACATCTCCTCGCTGCCTGACCAGACCAGGAAGATGTCGTCCACATAACGTAAAAATAAATGCATGAACCGTAGGAAGGGGTTACCCACCGAGAATATGTATGTATCTTCAAATACCGCCAGGTACAGGTTCGCAAATGTGCACGACACGGGTGTGCCCATCGCGGTACCTAGTACCTGGCGGTACCATTGGCCGTCAAACTGAAACACATTGCTGGTGAGGATGAGGTCAAGTGCATCAATGACAAAGCTCTTAAACATAGGGTCTTTGTCACTTCTATTCAGGACAGTATTGACAGCCCGAAGTCCCAGATTGTGCGGGATTCTGGTATATAGACTCTCGACGTCCAAGGACACCAGGCTGAACTCCCTCCGCCACTCGAAATGTTGGAGTGCTCGGAGGAAGTCCCCGGTGTCCTTGAGATACGTCGGAGTCCCCAAAAGAAGAGGCCTGAGGAGCCAATCCACATACCCAGACAGTGGTTCGGTCACTGACCCGACCCCGGCTACTATGGGGCGGCCAGGGGGCCGGGTCAGTGATTTGTGGATTTTTGGTACAAAGTACCAGACCGGAGCTTTGGGATGAGGAGGGATGAGTCGATTGGCCATGCCTTTAGGCAGGAAACCAGCTACTATATACTTCTCAATGAATGCCCGAAGTTTTTCTAATATAGCTGGTACCGGGTCTCCCTTTAATCTGCAATATACATCGCTGTCCCCCAGTTGCCTCCCCGCCTCCTCCAAGTAATATTCCCTGGTCATCAGGACCACATTGCCTCCCTTGTCGGCCGGCTTAATAATAATGCCATCCTGTTGTCTTAAAAACAAAACACAAAAGGGCCCGATATTCTTCCCCGGTAACATTCGGGGGTGCTGCTGGATAAATCAGCGCACGTATATCTCTAAGCACCCGTTTGTGGAACAGGTCAATGGCAGAGCCGGCCGGCATGGGAGGAAGGAAGGTGGACCCGATGCCACCGGTATATGTATCCACCTCGTGGCCACCACTGTCTAGGGTGTCTGTCTCTATGTTGGCCAAGAAGTGGATGCACTGTATCTCCTCTTCACTGAAACGACCCTTGAGATGAAAGTCAGTCCCTGTGATGGTCGCCGGGATCTCTCCAGGCAAAGGTGCGGCACTTCTAAGGGGAGATTCAGCAAACAGTTTCTTCAAAAATAGCTTACGGATCGACAAGAATAGGTTGACTCGAAGTCCACAGGGCAGAACTGCTCCGCTAGGCTGAATCCCAGTCCTCGATTGAGGAGTGAGATGCAGCCCGGGGGGAGTTCAATGTCCGTGAGGTTCACCACTAAGTCAGCAGTGTTGGTGCGGGTGTCATGTTCTTCTATTGTCGCCACGAGACCTGGCGTCTCCGTCTCGTAGACTTGCGTGGTACTTTTAGTTCTTCCTGTGCGCCTGCCACGCCCCCTTCTCGTTCTCCTTCTAAAGGGGAGGGTGCTCCAGATACCGCAGGTAGCTTGACACAGGGAAGAGAAGGGGCGGACACGTTCTTTGCGGTGTGTGATGAGGGGGATTACACACATACCATCAGCACGAAAGCCTTGGAATTGAAAATCTTCCAGCTGGCAGACAGAGAAGTCCGTCTATTTTGGACAATTAAGTCCCTAAAATCCTACCAGGACTGTGACCGGGTCCCAAGAGGCCTGCGTTTATTTAAAGATATCGTCCAGTACGATGACGACCCTGTATTTGTGAATGCGTGGAAGGATGCACACCAGCAATTTTCCATGCAACTTATGGGTCTCGTATTGACAAGGGACGAAGCGGAATACATCGCAGTAACAGAGGAACTTAGCAGAGCAAGAGAGGAATTACAGAGGAGATTGTTGGAGTCTCAATTTTCCAACTTTGAAAAACGACTGAATAAAAAGTTGTTGGCCACCCAGATGGAAGTTAAGGAAAAGAAACGAGACAAGTTCATTAGAGACAAGAATGACTATGAACTGGATCGAGTTTTTGATTGGGGCAAAAAGAGAATACGCCCTAAACGGACCCCACGACGAGGACGCAACAATTTTTGGGCAACCGATTCAGATTCAAGTCTCTCAGAGGGAAATGGGATCCATTCATCCACTAACCCCTCCCCTTTAGAAGGAGAACGAGAAGGGGGCGTGGCAGGCGCATAGGAAGAACTAAAAGTACCACGCAAGTCTACGAGACGGAGACGCCAGGTCTCGTGGCGACAATAGAAGAACATGACACCCGCACCAACACTGCTGACTTAGTGGTGAACCTCACGGACATTGAACTCCCCCCGGGCTGCATCTCACTCCTCAATCGAGGACTGGGATTCAGCCTAGCGGAGCAGTTCTGCCCTGTGGACTTCGAGGTCGACCTATTCTTGTCGATCCGTAAGCTATTTTTGAAGAAACTGTTTGCTGAATCTCCCCTTAGAAGTGCCGCACCTTTGCCTGGAGAGATCCCGGCGACCATCACAGGGACTGACTTTCATCTCAAGGGTCGTTTCAGTGAAGAGGAGATACAGTGCATCCACTTCTTGGCCAACATAGAGACAGACACCCTAGACAGTGGTGGCCACGAGGTGGATACATATACCGGTGGCATCGGGTCCACCTTCCTTCCTCCCATGCCGGCCGGATCTGCCATTGACCTGTTCCACAAACGGGTGCTTAGAGATATACGTGCGCTGATTTATCCAGCAGCACCCCCGAATGTTACCGGGGAAGAATATCGGGCCCTTTTGTGGTTAAGACAACAGGATGGCATTATTATTAAGCCGGCCGACAAGGGAGGGAATGTGGTCCTGATGACCAGGGAATATTACTTGGAGGAGGCGGGGAGGCAACTGGGGGACAGCGATGTATATTGCAGATTAAAGGGAGACCCGGTACCAGCTAGATTAGAAAAACGTCGGGCATTCATTGAGAAGTATATAGTAGCTGGTTTCCTGCCTAAAGGCATGGCCAATCGACTCATCCCTCCTCATCCCAAAGCTCCGGTCTGGTACTTTGTACCAAAAATCCACAAATCACTGACCCGGCCCCCTGGCCGCCCCATAGTAGCCGGGGTCGGGTCAGTGACCGAACCACTGTCTGGGTATGTGGATTGGCTCCTCAGGCCTCTTCTTTTGGGGACTCCGACGTATCTCAAGGACACCGGGGACTTCCTCCGAGCACTCCAACATTTCGAGTGGCGGAGGGAGTTCAGCCTGGTGTCCTTGGACGTCGAGAGTCTATATACCAGAATCCCGCACAATCTGGGACTTCGGGCTGTCAATACTGTCCTGAATAGAAGTGACAAAGACCCTATGTTTAAGAGCTTTGTCATTGATGCACTTGACCTCATCCTCACCAGCAATGTGTTTCAGTTTGACGGCCAATGGTACCGCCAGGTACTAGGTACCGCGATGGGCACACCCGTGTCGTGCACATTTGCGAACCTGTACCTGGCGGTATTTGAAGATACATACATATTCTCGGTGGGTAACCCCTTCCTACGGTTCATGCATTTATTTTTACGTTATGTGGACGACATCTTCCTGGTCTGGTCAGGCAGCGAGGAGATGTGTCGCACTTTCGTAGAGCACCTTAACACGCACAACAGGATGAATATGCGCTTCACCCTCAATTTTGGGGGTGATTCGCTAGACTTATTGCTGGTAGAAAGGAATAGGAAAACTGAATCACCCCGCTTTGCTTTTGCTTTTAAATACAGTCCAGCTGCAGATATCATCAAGCGAGTAATACAAGATAATTGGGACCTCCTTAAGGGAGATCCAGCCTTAAGCAACCTCTCCAGTCAGCGACCATTGGTCACTTTCAAAAAATGTGCAACCCTCAGGGACAAACTGGTGAACAGTGTATTCTGCACCCCTAAGGCGGAGACTTGGCTCACCAGTAAAAAACCTGAGGGTAATCATAAATGTGGGCATTGTTCCTTTTGCGCACTAAACACGTGCAGCAAATGGTTAGTGATAGGAGGGGTCCAGCACACGGTGCGGGACTTCATAACGTGTCGCACGCCATACGTCGTGTATGCCGTATTTTGCCCTTGCAAAAGGTACTATATAGGTAAAACCATTCGCCCGCTCTTCGAACGGATACGGGAACATGTAAATTCCATTCGTTCTGGTAAAGGGTGTCCCCGCCTTATCGAGCATGTTAGGGACGCGCATAACGGTCATCCCCGTTGTCTTTCCTTTGCGGGAGTGGAACAGGTCCGACCCATCCCTAGGGGAGGGAATCGGCACCTGCTACTCCTGCAGAGGGAAGCAAGATGGATTCTCCGCACCAAAGCCACTGGCACTGCCGGACTCAACGATAGGAATGACATGTCCGTATTTCTTCAATAACGGGGGCATACTATAATATAACCATCATGGGCTGTTTATCCTCCTTGGATCCCATGGCCCTTTAAGACAACCTTCCCTGTGTACTCTGTCCCGTCTGCATCCATGTTCCTTTTAATCTAATATTGATGTCCTTAGGAATAACTTCTGTTTATATAATCAGTAACTGCTGCCGAACATGTTAAATGTGCTTTTGTTTCTAAGTTTGTATTTGGATATATTCCTCCTCCCCCTCGATCACATTCATTTGCTTTTACGTCATTCCCTTTATGGCGCACAGCTGCTGCACATGATGCCGGCTGACGGGCGTCGCGTATATATGGCGCAGTACTGCGCCCTGACGATCAGCGGCCAGAAGAAGCGCTATACATTGCGCGAAACGGCCGTAGCCGCCACGCATCTGCAGGAGCGTGTCCGCCCCGCCACCCCACCAATCTGTCCGAATGCTGAGGACTGAATAAAGATACAAGATATTCACGTGCTCCGGTGAGTGCCGCATATTTCTTGCTCTCTCGCTACATTGTTACATTTGATATCGCCTCCTATCCTTTTGCTGAGCACCACGTACGAAGCACTCAGCTACACTGCCGTCACTCCAGCCTGCATCTAGGACCGAAGTCCACACCTGTTGTCAGCAGTGCCGCCGTGCTCTACTCTTGTTCAACATATGGACTAAGCCCTCACTCTAATGATAAAAATCTGAGACTCTTAGGCCCCTTTCACATGGGCAAGTATTCAGCGCGTGCACCCGCATCGAATCTGGACCCATTCATTTCTATGGGGCTGTGCACACGAGTGGTGATTTTCACGCATGACTTATGAGTTGCGTGAAAAGCGCAGCAAGCTCTATATTGTGCGTTGCAGTGCGATAATCCACGCAACGCAGGCCCCATAGAAGTGAATGGGGTTGCGTGAAAATCGCAAGCCAGTGCGGATGCGGTGCGATTTTCACACACTGTTGCTAGGAGACAATCAAGATGGAGACCCGATCATTATTATTTTCCCTTATAACATGGTTATAAGGGAAAATAATAGCATTCTGAATATAGAATGCATAGTAAAATAGCGCTGGAGGGGGTTAAAAAATAAATAAATAAAAAATAATTTAACTCGCCTTAGGGCTCTTTCACACTTGCGTTCTTGTCTTCCGGCATAGAGTTCCGTCGTCGGGGCTCTATGCCGGAAGAATCCTAATCAGGATTATCCCAATGCATTCTGAATGGAGTGAAATCCGTTCAGGATGCATCAGGATGTCTTCAGTTCCGGAACGGAACGTTTTTTTGGCCAGAGAAAATACCGCAGCATGCTGCGCTTTTTGCTCCGGCCAAAAATCCTGAACACTTGCCGCAAGGCCGGATCCGGAATTAATGCCCATTGAAAGGCATTGATCCGGATCCGGCCTTAAGCTAAACGTCGTTTCGGCGCATTGCCGGATCCGACGTTTAGCTTTTCCTCAATGGTTACCATGGCTGCCGGGACGCTATTAAAGTCCTGGTTGCCATAGTAGGAGCGGGGAGCGGTATACTTACCGTCCGTGCGGCTCCCGGGGCGCTCCAGAGTGACGTCAGGGCGCCCCAGGCGCATGGATGACGTGATCGCATGGCACGTCATCCATGCGCATGGGGCGCTCTGACGTCATTCTGGAGCGCCCCGGGAGCCGCGCGGACTGTAAGTATACCGCTCCTCCGCTCCTACTATGGCAACCAGGACTAATAGCGTCCTGGCTGCCATAGTAACACTGAAAGCATTTTAAAGACGGATCCGTCTTCAAATGCTTTCAGTACACTTGCGTTTTTCCGGATCCGGCGTGTACCTCCGGCAAGTGGAGTACACGCCGGATCCGGACAATGCAAGTGTGAAAGAGGCCTTAGTCCACTTGATCGCGCTGCCCGGCATCTCGTCTGTCTCATTTGCTGAACAGGACCTGTGGCGACGTCACTCCGGTTATCACATGGTCCTGTTCCTGAAATGAATGCTCACCACAGGTCCTGTTCAGCAAAGGAGACAGAAGAGATGCCGGGCTACGCGATCAAGTGGACTAAGGCGAGTTAAATTATATATTTTTTTTTTAACCCCTCCAGAACTATTTTACTATGCATTCTGTATTCAGAATGCTATTATTTTCCCTTATAACCATGTTATAAGGGAAAGCCGGAATTAGACTTATCGGTAATTCAGTTTCCACAAGATCACCATGACGGCTACTAGGAGATTGACCCCTGACCTCTGTAGGGGCAGGAACAGAGAGAGGGTTTAAATCCCCCCCCCCCCCTCCCACCACCAACACCAGTCTGTCCAAAATTACAGATAGAAAATAGGTGGTGAGAACACAAATAAAATAAGTAGAGATGGTATTACTTCATAACCTCTCAGCTAAGGCTAAATAAAGGGTAGCGAATATATGTGCCGTCGTGGTGATCTCGTGGAAACTAAATTACCGGTAAGTCTAATTCTGGCTTTCCACCTCATCACCACGACGGCTACTAGGAGATATAAAAAATTACAACTTAGGAGGGGCGCGACCGCCTGAAGGACTTTATGTCCAAAAGACAAGTCTGAATTAGATAGGTCTAGCCTGTAGTGTTTTGTAAAGGTGTGAATGTTGGACCAAGTAGCAGCTTTACAGATATCCTCAAGAGAAGCTCCAGCCCGCTCGGCCTGGGAGGAGGACATAGCTCGGGTAGAATGAGCTCTTAGATCTGAGGGGCAAGACAAGCCTTGGGTCTCATAAGAGATAGAAATGGAATCCTTAATCCAAAGTGCTAAGGAGGACCTGGAAGCTTTTAGACCCTTATTCCTACCTGAGTATAAGACAAACAGGTTGTTGGATTTACGGAATCCTTTTGAAACTTCAAGATACCGTAAGACTGAGCATCTTACTTCTAGCGAGTGGAAACTAGATTCTCTATCATTAGAGGGATTACCACAAAAGGAAGGCAAAACTATCTCCTGGTTACGGTGGAAATCGGATACTACTTTAGAATAATTCTATTATCGGTGATACGGAGATAGGGTTCTTGTATCGATAGAGCTTGAATATCGCCTAGCCTTCTTGCTGACGTGATGGCCCCCCAAAAACGCGGTCTTTAGAGATAGATGTTTCGTGGAACAGTTTGACAGGGGCTTAAACGGGGCAAGTGTTAGGCCTGTGAGGACCGTATTGAGGTCCCGGTTGGGGATCCGGGATTTTAGAGAGGGGCGTAGACGGGCGAGAAGCTGCTTTCATAAATCTTCTGATCCAGCGATGATTGGCTAGATCTTGATAAAAATTAAAAAAAACACAAGCTAGGACAGAGACCTGTACCTTCAAGGTGGAAGGTCTAAGACCTAATTCGAGTCCCTGCTGGAGGAAGTCCAAGATTTTCTGAAAGTTGGGCGGCTCTAAGTTTGGGGCAGGGTTACCGATCCAAGAACAGAATCTCTTCCAAATCTTTAGATAGATGGAGAAGGTAACCTTCTTCCTACACGCTTTCAGGGTAGATATTACTTTGTCAGAAAGTCCTTGTGACTTCAACCTCTGGACCTCAGGATCTAAGCTGATAACTTGAGGAAGCTCGGGTTTGGGTGTAGGATTGGCCCTTGATGAAGCAGGTCCCTCCTGGAAGGAAGAGGCCATGGGTCCTCTATTGACAGGTTTTTTAGGGAAGGGAACCAGCGCCTTTTCGGCCAATAAGGGGCTATTAGTATTAGAGTCGTGTCCTCTAGGTCGAGTTTCTGAATTATCCTGGGAAGTAGAGGCAGGGGTGGAAACGCATAACAGGTCCCAGTCCCAATGTATCGTGAGCGCATCCAGCGCCCAAGGATTGTCCCGTGGGTTCAGTGAACAGAATGTTGGTACCTTTGTGTTTATCTTGGAGGCGAACAGGTCCACTTGTGGAGTGCCCCATCTTTCTACCAGAACCTGAAACACGTCCTAATTTAGAGACCATTCGGTATGGTCTAATAAATGGCGACTGAGATAGTCTGCTTCCACGTTCAGTACTCCTTTCAAGTGAATCGCGGAGATGAATCTCACGCGGGACTCCGCCCAATTGAAGATCTTCCTTGCGACGGACATTAGCTTCTCCGATCTCGTCCCTCCCTTGTGAGAGGTATGCTACCGTCGTAGTATGGTCTGAAATAATTTTTACGTGCCGACTCACGAGAAGGGATTCTGCAGCCTTCAAAACTTTCCAAACCGCTTCCAGCTCTCTGAAGTTGGAAGATTGAGAGCGGGTTGTTGGCATCCAGGAGCCCTGAAAGAAATGATCTCCCACTTTCGCTCCCTATCCTTTTTCGCTTGCATCTATAAGCACTTGAATGTAGGGAGACTTCTCCCAGGTAACTCCCAAGGACAGATTGTCTGTGCTCTTCCACCAGTCAAGGGAGGTCTTCACCGCTGGAGGGATCAGAACTTTGTGATCCAAAGAAGACTGCTGCTTGTTCCAAATTCTGAGAATCCATGACTGGAGAGATCGGAAGTGGGATTGGCTCCATGGGACAGATGGAATGCAGGACGAGAGAAGACCCAGGAGACTCGTAGCTTCCCTTATGGGACAAGACCTCCTGTTTTGAAACTGTCGAACCTTCAACTGGAGGTTTCTGACCTTGTCTGGTGGGAGAAAGGTATGTTGAACCCGGGAATCCAGGACGACACCCAAGAACTGAATAGTGTTGGAAGGTACCAGATTTGTTTTCTTTGGTTCACCAACCACCGTAGATCTTGGATGAGAGACAGGAAGGTTAATAAGTCTGTTCTAAGTTTGTTCTCTGAATTTCCGATCAGGATGAAATCGTCCAGGTATGGTATAATCACCAGTCCCTTGCGCCTCAGAAAGACCACCATTTCGACCACCAGTTTCGTGAAGACTCTGGGAGCAGATGATATCCCAAAGGGAAGGGCCGTAAACTGGAAGTGACAGGTTACCCCCCCCCCCCCCCCGTGGTCTTGGATGGCAAATCTCAAAAGCTTTTGAGAGTCTGGATGGATAGGGACGTGGTAGTAAGCGTCCTGAAGGGAGGCCTCCCTCCTCCACCCCTGCCCAGCGTTAGTACAAAGACCGCAGGAGGGCAGGGGGAACACCAGGTAAGGTGTTACGAAGTTAACCATCTTCATCTCCACACAGGGAGACTCTCTGCCCCTGTCCTCTGTAGGGACAGGAAACACTGGTGTTGGTGGTGGGAGGGGGGGGGAGGGAATTTAAACCCTCTCTCTGTTCTTGCCCCTACACAGGTCAGGGGTAAACCCTCTCTCTGTTCTTGCCCCTACACAGGTCAGGGGTCAATCTTCTAGTAGCCGTCGTGGTGATGAGGTGGAAAATAATAATGATCGGGTCTCCATCCCGATAGTCTCCTAGCAACCGTGCGTGAAAATCGTACAGCAGCCGCACTTGCTTGCGGATGCTTGCGATTTTCACGCAACCCCATTCATTTCTATGGGGCCTGCATTATGTGAAAAAACGCACAAAGAGGAGCATGCTGCGATTTTCACGCAACGCACAAGTGATGGGTGAAAATTACCGCTCGTGTGCACAGCCCCATAGAAATGGGTCGGCATTCTGTGCAGGTGCAATGCGTTCAACTCACGCATCGCATCCGCACGGAATACTTGCCCGTGTGAAAGGGGCCTTAGTTTAAGCAGACTGTGATGGTCTACTGTTGTGACTTAGATGAAGATCAGATCATATTTTATGACCATTTTGTGCAGAAATCCATATCATTCCAAAGGGTTCACATACAGTTGCAAGAAAAAGTATGTTCAGGAGCGCAGACCCAGCACATATAGCGTGTTGCTCCTAGTTACCTCCATGTGCAGCAGCAACCGGTGGGAGGAGGAGCACACACACTTATATGTACCACCTTAACCCACTCTACCCCGGGCCAGTTTTCGCTCTTTGACCCAGGCCATTTTTTTGCAAATCTGACATGTGTCACTTTATGTGGTAATAGCTTTGGAACACTTTTCACTTTTACTTATCCAAGCCATTCTGAGACTGTTTTCTCGTGACACATTGTACACGATAGTCATAAATCTGAATCAATATATTTCACCTTTAAAAAAAAAAAAAAAAAAAAAAAAAAATTATATATTCCTACATACTCTACTTTTATAATAGATAGTGATACCTCATAATAGTTATTACTTTACATTTCCCATATGTCTACTTCATGTTTGGAATATTTTGAAAATTAAATTTTATTTTTTGGGGACGTTAGAAGGCTTAGTATGGAAGCAAATCTTGAAATTTTTTGGAAAATTTCCAAAAAACACTTTAAAAAAGGACCAGTTCAGGTCTGAAGTCACGTTGTGAGGCTTACATAATAGAAACTACCCAAAAATGACTCCATTTTAGAAACTACACACCTCAAGTTATTCAAAACTGATTTTACAAACTTTGTTAACCCTTTAGGTGTTCCACAAGAATAAAATTAAAATGGAGATGGAATTTCTGAATTTCACTTTTTTGGCAGATTTTACATTTTAATAAATTTTTTCCAGTAGCAAAGCAAGGGTTAACAGCCAAACAAAACTCAATATTTATTACCCCAATTCTGCGGTTTCCAGAAACACTCCACATGTGATCGTAAACTGCTGTATTGCCACACGGCGGAGCGTAGTAGGAAAGGAACGCCATATGGTTTTTGGAAGGCAGATTTAGCTGAACTGGGTTTTAGATGCCATGTCCCATTTGAAGCCCCCTGATGCACCCTTACAGTAGAAACTCAAAATAGTTACCACATTTTGGAAACTACGGGATAAGTTGAAAGTTTTATTGGTACTATTTTGGGGTACATATGATTTTTAATTAATACTTTTTTTGTGAGGAAAGGTTAAACCCCCCCCCCCCCACATTCATCTGACAGGTTAGATCATGCACTATTTTTATAGAGCAGGTTGTTACGGACGCAATTATATCAAATATGTCTACTTTCTATAATGTTTGTTTCAGTTTTACATAATAAAGCATTTTTGAAAACAATTAGGTTTTTGTATCCATTTTCTGAACGCCCTATTTTTTTTATTTTTCTGCCGATCGTTTTGTGCAGGGCCCTTTTTTTTTTTTTTTTCCAGGAAGAGTTGATGTTTTTAATTGGTACCATTTGTCTTAGGTAAGGACTTTTTTGCGGGATGAGGTGACGGTTTGATTGGTACCATTTTGGGGGGGCATACGCCTTTTTGATCACTTGCTGTTGCAATTTTTGTGATTTAAGGGGCCAGTTTTTTTTTTTACGGTGTTTATCGGACAGGGTGGATCATGTGATATATTTATAGAGCCGGTCATTACGGATGCAACGACACCTAACGTGTGTTTTTTTTTCCATTATAAAATAAGATAAAAGGGGCGTTATTTTTCTTTTTTTACTTTATTCATTTTATTACTTTACTAAAACACTTTTTTTTTTACTTTACTTTATTTCTGATGTTCATTTTTGGGGGGTCTGATCCCATCTGCATTGCAATACAATACATCTGTATTGTAATGCATTTCCTGTTGTGTACTACAGTGAATAGTACACTAACAGGTTGCCTAGGAGACGCAGCCTGAGGCTGGATCTCCTCGGCACCCGTAGATAGCAGGTCCTCTGGCTGCCTTCTAACACATCGAGTCCCCGCACCCTCACCAGACACAAAGCGCGGACAGCTGCATAGAAGGTGTTAAAAGCCAGTGCCGGCGGATTACAGCGATGCCGGCGGATTACAGCAGGGGACAGGCTACCAGGGACTGCTAGGCCCATCCGATCACCATGAGGTACTATTACGTCAAATTGCGGGAACGCAGTGGCTTCCATAATGTAATAGTACGCCATGTGTCGGGAAGGGGTTAATCAAGGTCGCCTATTAGATAGGTGGGGCAAAAGTGCACATGAATACTACTCCCAAGATAGGAGCGTATTCAGAAATAAAGGTGCCACTCCTTCAGGACAAGTTAAACAAATCACGGAAAAAATATACAGAACATCCTGCACAATATGATAATATGCGGATGTAAATGGCTACAATGTACATCATTGGTTGCTGATGAACATAGAGGTAACTCTGCAATCTAATGGGCGCAGCTTGGATCCTTTGGAGAGAAGTAAAGTCCCATGGGTTCTTTTTTTCTTCATTTGCATATTTACCAAAAACCTATTTTTCAGGGCTAAAAGAGGGTTGAGGATATAAAGGGTATATTCGGAAATTACATAAGGAATGCTACAGTGTGATGCAAATGGTGAAAAACAGGCCACACTGGAGACAGACTCCCTTAAAACACCTGCAATCAGCTGTTTCAAGTACAAACATGTCCTATACAATGTAACTATAAAAGGTTTAGATGAATTTTTAAAAGTAAATTACATTAAGGCTCCATTCACACGTCCGCAACATGTTTTGCGGATCCGCAAAACGGCAGTGTGCGTTCCGCATTTTGCAGACCGCACATTGCCAGCACTAATAGAATATGCCTGTTCTTGTCCTCAATTGCGGACAAGAATAGGACATGTTCTATTAATTTGCGGAACGGAAGTGCCAACCCAGAAGTGCAGATCCGCAATTACGTGTCTGGGCAGCACATCGTGCTGCCCAATTGGAATGAATGGGTCCGCTATTCCGTTCCACAAAATGCGGAACGAAATTGCGGACGTGTGAATGGAGCCTAAGGCCGAATGCACACTGCCGTGTTCCACGGCCGTGAGCGGTCTGTGGCATCCCGGCCTGGATTCCTGCTGACAGCAGGAGCGCACAGCATTTTTGGTTGCCATGACGCTGTGCGTTTCATGCCGCCGCACTACAGTAATACACTCGTATAAATCATACGAGTATTACTGTAGTGCAGCGGCGGCATGAAGCGCACAGCGTCATGGCAACCAATGACGCCGTGCGCTCCTGCTGTAGCAGGAATCCAGGCCGGGATACCACAGGCCGCTCACGGCCGTGTGCATTCCATCTAATGCTTATGAAAATGTGTAGAAATCTTCCTTCTTGGATTCACATCCCCACCTAACCCTTGGATGAACGTGATGGACATATCTTTTTTTCAACCATACTAACCATGTTACTATGTAACAATCCATTTGGAAAGTTTTCAGACCCTTCCACATTTTGTTATGTGCCAAAATATAATAAAAAATAAACAAAAATAATAATCTATTTTCGTCTACCAATCTGAACTCAATACCCCATTAGGAGTATGTAAAAACAGAAGTTTAGAAATTTTAACAAATTTATTAAAAAGGAAATACTTTTGCATGGACATAAGTATTCAGACCATTTGCTATGATCCATGAAATTTAGCTCCGATTTCTCTTGATCTTCCTTGAGACTGCACTTTGATTGGAGTCCTCCTGTGGTAAATTCAGTTGACTGGACAGGATTTGGAAAGAGACACCCCTGTCTATATACGGTCTAACAGCTGACCATGCATATCTCAGCAAAAACCAAGCCATGAAGAGGAAAGAACTGCCTGTAGGGCCCAGAGATGGGATTGTGTGGCGGTGCAAATCTGGAGAAGGGTACAATAACTTTTCTGTGACACTGAAAGTTTCGAAGAGCACAGTGGCCTCCATAATTCATAAATAGAAGACATCGGGACTCTTCCTAGAGCTGGCTGTCCCACCAAACCAGGGTGGATAAAAAATAAAAAAATCTATGATTTTTTTAAAATAAATAAATAAATGATTTGATTTAAATCGAATTTTTTTTATTTAAAATCAGATTTTTTAATATAAAATGCTTTTTGAGGAAAATATATTACCATCCAAAAGGTTATTTCATTATGAAATAAAGATTACTTTTTTAATTATGTAGAATAAGGCTGTATATGTTTAATTTTTTGTTAAATTCCATTAATCCATTCACAGTCATGCTCTTCCAGAGGTTTTTGTAAGATTACTGGGTAGTTTCTCTGCCTATAAGATATTATCACAGATGCTTGGTTTAAATTTTGGAGTTCTCAAAACTGAATTTATAACCTGAAAAAAGTTGAGAAAAAGATCTTAATCCTATAAATACAGAATTCAGTGCCAAGTTTAAAGTTCAGTGAATAGAATATACACAATATTTCTTCATCACTTTCACTTCAAAATATCACTTTCTTGTGTAGGCTGGGCTGACAGTTTAAGTTTCTTAAAATTATATATATATATATATATTTTCTTTAGCCAAATTAGTTAACAAACATGGATGTTTAGCAAATAACATGCTGTAATGTTATTGTTTCAGTTGAATAAATCCTATTTAAATTGTTATTAAGGTAATGAATATTTTTCTCCTTCCTAAGTACAACAGAAAAATTGTCCAAATATGAATCTTTATGTAAAAAACTATGATTTAAATCAAGCCTTACTTGCAAGTGATTTAAATCGGTTTGATTTAAATCAAATCCACCCTGCACCAAACTAAGTCAATCGGAGAAGAAGTACCTTTGCAAGCGAGGTAACCAAGAACCCAATGGCTGAGATCCAAAGATCCTGTGTGCAGATGTGAGAAACGTCTGGAAGGGCAAGCATCACTGCAGCATTACATCAGTCTGGGCTTTATAGCACACTGGCCAGAAAGAAGCCTCTCCTCAGTAAAACTGTTATAATATGAGAAACAAGATTCTCTGGACTGATAAAACCAAGATAGACCTTTTTGGCCTCAATTCTAAGTGTCACATCTGGGGGGAAACCAGGCACTGCTCATCACCTTCCCAATACCATCCCTACAATAAGGCATGGTGGTGGCAACATCACACTGTGTGGTTGTTTTTCAGCAGGTGGGACCGGGAGACTGGTCAAGGTTGAGGGACAGCTGAATTGAGCAAACTACAGAGATATTCTTACTGAAAACTTGATCCAGTGTTCTCTGGACCTCAGACTGGGCCAAAGGTTTACCTTCAACAAGACAATAAACCTAAGCACACAGCCAAGACAACACATGAGTGGCTTAGAGACAACTCAATGAATGTACTTGACTAGTCCAGCCAATCGAATATCTCTGGAGAGACCTGAAAATGGCTGTCTATCAACCATGCCTATCCAAGCTGACAGAGCTTTGAGAGGATCTGCAGAGAATACCAGAAAATCCACAAATCCAGGTGTGGAAACCTTGTTGCATCATACCAAATAAGGAGGCTGTAATTGCTGTCAAAGGTGCTTCAATTAAATACAGAGTAAGGGCTCATACACACAATGTCTGCCAGCCATGAAGGGCATTGGGGAATGCAAATTGCAGTCATCAATGCACGGGCAAAGTCCGTGTGGCCAGAGCTGACGGATGCAGATCCATTCAACTTGAATAGGTCCGTGATCCGTCCACACAGCAAAAAATTAGAGCATGTTCTATGTTGTTGCAGTGCAGAGGCATGGACAAAAATGCCAGGAAGCACTCCGTAGTGCTTCCATGGCCTTCCACTCTGTATCTTCCGTACTGCAGACCCATTCAAGTGAAAGGGTCCGCATCCGTGATACTGTGCGCACACGGCCAGTGCCTGTGTATTGTGGACGCGTTGTTTGCAGGCTGCAAATACGGGAACAGCTGACACACATTTATGTATGAACCCTAAACTGTATGAATACTTATGTCAGTTAGGGATCAACCGATTATTGGATTTACTGATATTATCGGCCGATATTTATGATTTTCAAAGTTATCGGCATTAACCTTGCCGATAAGCGACCAGCGCTGGACGCATCATGAGAAAACATGGCGCTTGGCGCGCGCTGCCATGTTCAGTGGAGAAGGAGGGATGAAGGGAATCCCTCCCTCCAATGACATGGCTGCCGCAGAGCCCAATACAATGAGTGGGCTCTGAAGCTGCCTGCACCACTGCCACCAATGAATGTCTGGCTAATATTAAAAGCAGGAGGAGGGACAGAGGAGGGTTTACCGCTGCACCATCTCAGCTAGTGTGCTCAGCGAATGGCAGTAGCCTCCCAAGTGTCCTCCCCAAAGTCAAGCAGCCAGCATAGCACTTGCCTGGCTACTGTGCCACCAATGACAATTTTTAATACAACTATAGGAGGCGGGTGCTGGCTATACCAGTTCTGATCAGAACCCCAGCAGTGTAAACCTGGGCTGCCATGGTAATCTCCCTGCTGCTGTGTGGACTATGCACAGGGCAGCAGGGAGAGTGTGAAGTCCTATTCACCTTAATAGAGCTCTATCAGAGTGAATAGGGAATATATATATTGGTATAAAAGTTATCGGCTATCGGTCTGAAAGTTCACAGGTTCGATCCCCAATGTCAGTGGAAGATTTTAGTTTTTCATTTTCAAACCTTTTGTTTTCGCTTTCTCATTATAGCAAAGTGCAGATTGATGGGGAACAATTTACAATTTTTTTCTGTTTCAGCTCAAGGCCACAACATAAGATATGAAAAAAGGGAAAGGGTCTTCCTGAATGAACTGTATGTCAGAAACTTCATACTGGTGGCTGCGGTTTGCAGGTGATAGTGACTAATGGCCAATGTAGGTGCTGTCCCACAGCTGAATATGGGTATGTCTGAGTCTACACAGAATAGTGTGGATTTTGGGGCAGAAATGCTGCCGATTTATCGCAGATTTCATCTTTGTATTGCCAAGGATGAAATTCGCAATATAAATTGATAGGCTGCAGATTTGAAATGTATACGTCAAGTTGTGATTTCATAGCGGACCCTTTCTGCAGCATGGGGACTGAGACTAAACGCTGTGGAAAATCTGCAGCACTTAAAACTACGCATGGCCATATCCTTAGGCTACCTGGACACATTATGGATTTTCACGTGGGGAAAAAAACAAAAAAAAACAAAATGAAAACACAGCGTAGTACAGCACTAGCAAAGTGAATGAGATTTAACAAACCTTACGTACACTTTGCATATTTATTGTGTGCCGATATTGACCTGTTATGTGGATTTTAAAATGGTTTGTGCGATTCTGCACCTTTATAGTGGTTTCCATAGACTTCAAGCCAACTGTTAAACAGAAAATCCACACCAAAAACCATGATAAATAGTTTGGATTCATGTGTATTTTCTGCATACAAATCCACACCTTAAGGCTGGGTTCACACTTGAGCGTTGCGCAAACGCGCGTTTTACGCGCGTTTTTGACGCGCATTTTTATGCGCGTTTTTGTAATAGTAAACGCGCGTTTGACGCGCGTTTGTGTGATTCACTACAGTGTCCTATGGCCACAAACGCCCCAAAAGTCGCTCATGTACTTTTTGGAGCGTCGGGCGTTTTACAGCGCGATCGTACGCGCTGTAAAACGCCCAAGTGTGAACCATTCCCATAGGGAATCATTGGTTTCTCCTTGTTGAGCGTTTTACAGCGCGTAGGAACGCGCTGTAAAACGCTCAGGTGTGAACCCAGCCTAAAGGGAACCTGTCACCTGGATTTTGTGTATAGAGCTGAGGACATGGGTTGCTAGATGGCCGCTAGCACATCCGCAATACCCAGTCCTCATAGCTCTGTGTGCTTTTAACTTTGTATAAAAACCGATTTGATACATATGCAAATTAACCTAAGAGGAGTCAGAGCTTGAAAATATGACTCTTCTCTGGTCACACAAGTAAGATATGACTTTTATGTTAATTTGCATATCTATAAAATCGTTTTTTTTACACAATAAAAGCACACAGAGCTATGGGGACTGGGTATTGCGGATGTGCTCAAAATCCCGGTGACAGGTTCCCTTTAAGGTAAATTTACGCAACAGATTTGTGTGTCAGTGTTCCCTATGGATTCTGCTCTGCGACAAAAAACCACCTCGCATTATGGCTGAAGATCTTTTACATGTCTATTTTTGGTGTGGTTACTGCATGGACACCACAGGGAATCTGCTCGTGGTTTAGCTTCAATCAAAACGTACTGCCGACTACCTAATGAACGAGCGAAATGCCCGTTTGTCAGGTAACAGGCTAGTTTGTGCAGGCACCCAAATCGTCGTTTGCTGGCGGCAACAGATCACGTTGTCTGATAACGCTGTGCTGCCAGTAAACAACTAGTCGGTATGGGGACTCCCCATACTGTTGAGGAGATTTACATGCAGCCGTCCCCTCCACTGACGAGCAGGTGATTGCCAGGAAGGAGCGCTTCCTTTACTTTAGTTGCCCATAGCAACCAACCAGATTCCACCTTCCATTTTCCAAAGTAGCTCTGAAAAATGAAAAGGTGGAATCTGGTTGCTATGGGCAACTAAGCCAGTTTTGATAAATCTACCCCCAAATCCTTTTTTACAGCGAACCTGACCTGAAGCAAACACATGAAATGTCACATACTATCATCCCTTAGGGCTCTTTCACACGAGCGGATCCAGTGCGTGGAACCCACTACGAGAAAGAGCCAAGCCCCGTTCCGGACTGCAGAGACATTAACATGATTGATAATACTCCGTGCCTCTCTGATCTTTTTACTATTAAAAAAATAAATAAAAAATCAGTGACAAATTTATCTCACTGCGATTTTGTAGTAAAAAGATCAGAGAGGCACAGAGCATTATTAATCAGGTTAATGTTCCGTGTCTTTGCTGTCCAGAATGGGGCTTGGCTCTCTTTTACGCAGCAGATTACCCACACAGCATCCGCTCGTGTGAAAGAGACCTTAGGCTACCTGGATTATATATAGCCAGTGCTGCTAACACTGAGCACTAATGGAAACTAGATGCAAGTGCACTCTTAACAGCGTATTTACAGCTAAGTGCTACACAACATGATGGAAGTGGACACAGAAGTATCTTAATGACATTACACTGACATGGCGCAAACATCTGACTCATATTATTGACCTTTGGGCTGTTTTCACAATATTCTTATGCAGGGCTGAATACAACACACGTCACAAATGACAGCGGGTGTACTCATCAACATAAAACCAGCAAAAGCCTACGATTTTATCATTAACCCTTTCGCTGAAGCAGTCTACACATATTGGGGCCATCATGCAGTTCTGCAACAAAACTATTTTGTGTAAAAAATAAAAATGAAAAAAAGGAATCCACATAAAAATGTATGTTTACAGCTAAAAGTCTGACCCAAGCTATGCCTTAGGGCTCATGCACACGAATGTATTTTGCGGAACCATTCATTTCACTGGGTCCGCAACCAAAAAAAATGGAAGTTACTCAGTGTGCATTCCGTTTCCGTTCCACAGAAAAATAGAACATGTCCTATTATTGTCCACATTACGGACAAGAATATGACTGTTCTATTGGGGCCAGCTGTTCCGTGGCGCAAAATACAGAATAAACACAGACTTATTTTTTGCAGACCACAAAATACATACGGTTGTGTGCATGAGGCCTTAGACACAGAGTACCTCCTTGTCTGGACAGCGTCAGAGGATGGATGGTCACTCCCCACATAGTACAGGGGACGGCATTTTGGCTAACCGGCAATGGAACTACCGGCCCCAAAACTGAAAGTAAACAGCATTGGTTTAGTCGGTAGAGAGGTACTTAGATTTAAAAGTTGGAACTGGTGACGGGTCCTCTATAAATGGAGCAGTAGCAAGCATTCAGGATTCCAGCCTTGTGATCATCCCGTTCCCGTTTACAGCCTCATTTACTTCAATTGGGCAGCAAAAGATGGGGACAGCACTTCAGTATGTTCAGCTCTGCTGCCGGAGATAGCTGAACACTTGTAAGCGATCCCCAGTAGTCCCATAGAGCTGAATGGAGCACTAGACACCCATTTGTGCCTGTCGCCCCATTCAAATGGCAGGGACCCCAGTGGTCACACCCTTGGATAGGTGATATGTTGTCTCAATGGCTTTAAAGGGATTGCCCTGCCTCCCAAATAAAAAAAAAAAAAAATAATATATTATATATACACTGGTTGCAGAGTGCGATTGCATTTGTATCTGTATTTCGCCATAGCAATGAGCACCTGCATACAAGGTTGTGCGGGCTGAACCCCCCCCACATTTTTTTCTTTGTAGTATGTATTGGAGGCGTGGCGATCTCCATGCAGTCATACACCTGACCAGTTAATCTGCCCTGGAGGCTGGTTTTAAAGTCAGTATAAAACTGAGTCTGCTTATATAGCACCTACCAGTAGCCATTTGGCTCCAGGAGAAGTATATAGTGGGCTCAGCATGCATGTTGGTACTTGCATCCCTGGATCAGATGAAAGCTGTAATGGCACCGGACGGGGTTAAAAGCAGAGTGTGCTTGGCGTCATGGCCCATAACAGGTAGGAACTAGTGTTAGGGACCACTCATGGAGGCGACCTTGACGTGGTGAGTGGCTTATTACGCTTTGGCCAAAATGTACACCAATGCCTCATTCAACATCCAGCATAGAAGCAGGGCAGAGTGCTGGTTGCAGAGTGCGATTGCATTTGTGTTTTTGCGTTTGTATCTGTATTTCGCCATAGCAATGTGCACCTGCATACAGGGCTGTGCTGACTGAACCCCCCAAATTTTTTTCCTTTATATATACACTTACCTGCTCCCAGCAGCTGCAGTGTTGCCTCCGGTGTCCACACCTGGTGCACCATGGCCAAGGTCACATGCTCCACTACATCACAGCTAAAGCCAATCATTGGCTGCAGCTGAGCATGTGACTGTACCCATGCTGTGTCGGATGTAAACACTCCAGGGACCCAAACATGGAGACACCGGAGGCAGTGTGAAGGATCGGCGTGGCACGGAGCAGGCAAGTGTGAATCCTTAGCTTATTGGGGCAGACTGCTGGCACTTGGCAAAATGTTATTACCGGAGAAACCATTTAAAGGGGCTGTCAAAATTGAGCTTGTAACGACCCAAACAGTTATGCCTTTCAAGGCCTTTGAAGTTGAGGCTAGTATGGTCGTTACAAGCTCCATTTTGAGATGGTTTTTACTATTTTATAACATCTTGTATTTTGAATAAATACAGCAGGTTTTACCTTACATATCTCTGTATAAGGTTCTGTTTCGTTGTGTCTCCATATACCTGATGCAAAACCCGCAGCTCCAGCTACTAAAAAAGGTACCTGAAAGTGTGATGGGGCTGCGGTGTGGCCATCTACAGCAACATTCTGGTCATCTATAAAAGTCTACAGGAAAGAACATCAAAGAGCATGCTACAAGGAGGCTAATAAAAGGGACAGTGCCTGCATGGTTGGTGAGAAGATCACTCCCCTTGGAGTAAAGCGAGTGCTTTGACACTAAGGCCCCTTTCACACGGGCGAGATTTCCGCGCGGGTGCAATGCGTGAGGTGAACGCATTGCACCCGCACTGAACCCGGACACATTCATTTCTATGGGGCTGTGCACATGAGCGGTGATTTTCACGCATCACTTCCCATCTGGGCCATTTGCCCCCTTCCTGACCAGGCCTAATTTTCAATTTCTCTGCTTTTAAAACAGAAAGTGATACCTCATAAAATATTTATTACTTAACATTCCCCATATGTCTACTTTATGTTGGCATCATTTTGGAAAGGTCTTTTTTTTTTAGGACGTTTAGAAGCAATTCTTCAAATTTAAGAAAATTGCCAAAACCCACTTTCTAAGGACCAGTTCAGGTCTGAAGTGACCGTGGGGCCTACATAGTGGATACTTTTTAGAAACTACACCCCTCAAGTTACTTAAAACCGATTTTACAAACAAATTTTGTTAACCCTTTAGGCATTCCACAAGAATTAAAAAAAAATGAAAAATGGAGATCAAATTTTAAAATTTCACTTTTTATGGCAGATTTTCCATTTTAATCAAATTTCTTCTTTAACACATCGATGGTTAACAGCCAAACAAAACTCAATATTTATTACCCAGATTCTGCGGTTTACAGAAACACCCCACATGTGGTCATAAACGCCCCCATTGACTTCCATTGCAAGTCTGGACGGATCCGTTTGCCTCCGCACGGCCAGGCGGACACCCGAACGCTGCAAGCAGCGTTCAGGTGTCTGCCTGCTGAGCGGAGCCCAAATGCTGCCAGACTGATGCATTCTGAGCAGATCCGCATCCACTCAGAATGCATTAGGGCTGGACGGATGCGTTCGGGGCCGCTTGTGAGAGGCTTTAAACGGAACTCACAAGCGGAGCCCCGAACGCAAATGTGAAAGTAGCCTTCGATGCCATGTCCCATTTGAAGCCCCCCTGATGCACCCTTAACAGTAGAAACTCCCAAGAAGAGACCCCATTTTGGAAACTAGGGGATAAGGTGCCAGTTTTATTGGTACTATTTTTGGGTACATATGATTTTTTGATCATTCATTATAACACTTTATGGGGCATGGTGACCAAAAATGATGATTACACTTACCGGTAATCGGATTTTCCAGACCCCACGACAGCACCATAGAGAGAGAGGGGGATCCACCCCCAGGGACAAGAAACCTACAGAAATAAAAGGGTGGAGCCTCTCCTCCTATTCAGTGGATTACAGAGCAAGAGAGGGACTCCTACACCATTAATCAGTCTGAGCTGAACAGCATATATTCACATAAACAATACAAATCTTGAAAATTAAATTATTCTTTTTTTTTTTTTTTTTTTTAAACCACCACCAAGGGAGGGAATTAGGAAGGGTGCTGTCGTGGGGTCTGGAAAATCTGATTACCGGTAAGTGTAATCATCATTTTTCCCCTCCCCCACGACAGCACCATAGAGAGAATTACAGAGGAAGAACCCTTCCTAGGGAGGGACCACCGCTTGCAAAACCTTTCTACTGAAAGAAAGATCAGAAGAAGAGTGCAGATCCAAATGGTAGTGATGGAAAAAAGTAGAGGGAGAAGACCACGTGGCTGCCCTACAAATTTGCTCGATAGAGGCCCCTGATCTTTCTGCCCAAGAAGTGGAAACAGAGCGAGTAGAGTGAGCCTTCACTGAGACTGGAGGAGACAGGCCCTCCTCCAGGTAAGATTGTATAATGCCCAGTCTAAGCCACCTAGACAGGGTACTTTTGGTAGCCTTCTTCCCTTTATTTGGTCCTGAAAAGAGGATGAATAAAGCAGAAGACTTTCTCCATGTCTTTGTAATTTTGAGATACTGAATTAGGCATCTCCGCACATCTAGAGTATGAAATGTCAATTCTCCAGAGTTTCTGGAAATGGTCACAGAATGAGGGAAGAATAATCTCCTGAGACCTATGAAATTTAGACGACACCTTGGGTAAAAAGGCTGGATCAGGCAATATGATAACTCTATTCTCCAGAATTGTAGTGAAAGGGGGGTTAATGGAAATGGCCTGTAACTCGCTTATCCTTCTAGCCGTAGTGAGGGCCACTAGCAAAACAAGCTTGAAAGTAAGAAGCTTTACACTTACAGAATCTATAGGCTCAAAGGGTACTTTGGTTAAGGAGTTAAGTACAACATTAAGATCCCACGGGGGAATTCTAGGGGATGAAACTGGCGTCATCCTATCTACCGCTTTGAAGAATCTAGTGATCCATGGATTGGAGGCAAAGTTCTGCTCGAATAGAACCGACAGGGCAGAGACCTGTACCTTAAGGGTACTCTTAGCAAGACCTAGGGAAAGGCCTTTCTGTAAAAATTCAAGAACCTGAGAAATAGGGACAGACAAGGGTAAATGCCCTGGGCTCAGTTTACTGAATTCAATAAATTTCTTCCAAGTTCTGGCATAGATGGAAATGGTAACAGGTTTTCTACTTTTAAGCAAGGTCGTAATAAGCTCCTGGGAGAAACCTTTTTTAATCAATAGGCTCCGTTCAAATTCCATGCAGTCAGATGGAGACCATTGACCGCCTGATGAAAAACTGGACCTTGGGACAACAGATCTGGTAGGACCGGCAGAATCCATGGTTCTGAGACTGACATTGTCCGGAGCAGGGTGAACCATGCCCTCTTGGGCCAAAAGGGGGCAATAAGGATGACCCTTGCCCTGTCCTCTTTGATCTTTCTCAGGACTGCTGGAATCAACTGAAAGGGGGTGGGGGGGAGGCATATGCTAGGGGAAAAACCCACTTCAGTAGAAAAGCATCCACCCCATATGGGGATTCTGTTGGATTTAGGGAACAAAAGACTTCCACCTTCTTGTTCTGGCTTGTACTGAAGAGATCTATGACTGGCATGCCCCATGACGCACTGATCCTGGAAAATACTGAGGAGTTCAGGGACCATTCCCCCTGCTTTAATGGATGTCTGCTGAGAAAATCTGCTTGAATATTCTCCTTCCCTTTTATGTGGAGGGCCGATACGTGTCTGACTTGTTTCTCTAGTAGTGCTAATAATTTTTCTGCTTCCCACCGTAGGGACGCTGACCTTGTCCCCCCTTGATGGTTCACATATGCCACAGTCGTCTGATTGTCCGAAAGAATTCTCACATGGCCTGTGCCTAGTAAGGGCAGAGCTGCTTTTACGGCTAGTCTTACAGCTACCAACTCTTTCCGGTTGGAAGAGTATGATTTTTGGACTGGGGACCAAAGACCCTGAAAATTGTATTGTCGAATGTGGGCACCCCACCCCCCAAGGGCTCGCATCCGTGGTCAGGACCATAGGATCTGGGTAGGACCATGGAACCCCCTGAACTAGATTGTCCCTGTCCAGCCACCAAGATAGACTCCTTCTGGTTGTGCCTGAAATTTTTATCCTGACATTCAACATCCCCTTGTGTTTTTTGAAAGCTGTCAGGATCTCCGACTGTAACTGACGGGAATGAAGTTGGGCCCACTCTACCGCCGGAATGCAGGAGGTAAGGGATCCTAGGACTGACATGGCCTTTCGAAGAGTCAGGGATGTGGAAGAGAGGGATCTGACTTTATTCCGGATTTTTATAATTTTTTCTTCTGGGAGATACACTTTCTGAGTCTCTGAGTTTAAAATCAGGCCAAGGAACCGCTGAATCCTGACTGGTTTTAATTTGGACTTTTTGTAATTCACTATCCAACCCAGTTCTTGAAAGGTCTGAATGACAGTCTGAACATTCCTTTCGCAATCCAGCCTGGAATCCGCTATAATCAGAAAGTCGTCCAGATATGGAACTATCAAGATGTCTTTGATTCTTATGAACGACATCATCTCCGCTACCACTTTCGTAAATATTCTTGGGGCCATAGTCAGGCCAAAGGGCAATGCCTGGAACTGAAATTGCCGAATCTGACCATCCATCTGAATCGCCACTCTCAGGAATTTTTGAAACTGCTGGTGCATTGGTATGTGGAAGTAGGCGTCTTTTAAATCCAACACCGCCATGAAACAATGAGGAAAAAGAAGCTGTATCGTATTCCTCATTGTTTCCATCTTGAACTTTTTGAACACCAGAAATTTGTTCAAATCCCTGAGATTGATGATCGTCCTGTGAGTACCATCTGGTTTTGGAACCAGAAACAGGTGGGAGAAGAACCCTTTGAATTGTTCTTCCGGAGGAACGGGAATCAAAACATTTTTCTTGATAAGGTCTGAAACTTCTTTTATTATGGGAAACCGACCTTTTACACAAAAGCTTTTTGTAATGGTGAATCTTTGCGGAGGCAAAGAATGGAATTCTGGTTTTAGACCTGAACGAATAATATCTAGAACCCAAGGCCCTGCAATCCTTCCCCAGGCTTCCTGAAAGAATTTTAGCCTTCCTCCCACCTCTAACCTGGCGTCATTGTTGGGGTTGTTTCCTATTAGTAGAGGAAGGATTTCCGAACAGGAATCCCTTTCCCCCAAAATTTCTGGATCGGAATCTCTGGTCCTTATCCCTGTTCTGCCTTCTGCCTGCATAATTTCTATAGGGACGAAAGGACTGCCTGTTCCGGGAACCAAAGAGAGCAGCAGGATTAGGGACTGGAAACCTTTTCTTTCTATCGGCTGCCTTTTCTAACAGATCGTCTAACTCTGGCCCAAACAAAAATTCTCCCTGACAGGGGATATTACATAACCTCTGTTTGGAGGCTAGATCACCCCCATTCCAACTTTTTAACCAAAGAGCCCTACGCGCAGAATTGGTGAGGGAGGCTGACTGTGCGTTAAGCTTAATGGAATCAACCGACGCATCTGTTAGAAAAGTCAGCTGCTTTTTGTAACGTTGGCAACGAGGCTAATATCTGATCCCTAGGGGCTCTTTCTTTTAACTGCACCTCTAGCTGCTGTAACCAGAGAGATAAAGTCCTAGCCGTAACTGTAGCTGCTACAGCGGGACAAAAGGACAAGGTAGAGGCCTCCCAGGCACCCCTAAGGAAGCCTTCCGCTTTTTTATCTAAAGGCTCTTTAAGCATGCCCGTATCTTCAAAAGGGAGAGAAGATTTCCTAGACACCTTAGAGATGGCCACATCAATTTTTGGAGCTTTCCCCCAAGAGGAAGAGGCCGCTTCTTCAAACGGATATTTTCGTTTAAAAGCTTTAGAGGCAAATACTTTCCTGCCTGGCTTCCTCCATTCTCTCTGAATCAAAGCGGGAAAGTAGCGACCCTTCCTTTCCTGTAACCCCTCGAACAATGAGTCTGCTACAGATTTATCCTCCTTAACATCCTCAATGTTCATGGTGGATCTTATAACCTTCAGCAATTTGTCTGTATCTTCTGAAGGAAAAAAGGTGTTGGATATAGACTCATCTTCAGATGATAAACCAGACAAAGACGACCCTTGTGATGTGTCACTGTCGTCTGGGGAGAAGTCCCGAGGCAGGCCAGATCTTGCATTCTTATCCTTAACCGCTTTTTCCTTCTTGCCTGACTTAAGGGTATTTTTAACCTCCAGTCTTAATGAGCGATCTAATGTTTTCCAATAAGGATGGGGACTCGTCCGAAATGGTCTTGTCTATGCATTTTTGGCATAATTTCTTCTCATAAGAGGAGGATAGAGAAGTTCTGCACAGCGCACACTCCTTGTTTTTTCTCTTTGCCAGCATTTTCTTTGGGGGCTGGAAAGGAGAGAGCACAAGGCATAACTTTAAAAAAAAAACAACCATAAACTGAGCCACTTACCCCCTGAAGATCAAAGAACTACCGGGATGGGATTCACTTCACCCTCAGCAAATTCCTGTCTTCCTTCTTCCTCCATGAAAAACCGGATGGTAGGAGGTATGGAGTCTATACGCTTAGTAGAGAAAAAAGAAGAGGGGGTATAAGTAATCCATTTGGCCCATGGTACCTGTTACCCATGTAACAACCGCCAGGAGGCTCCTACATGCGATATCGATAGGCGCAGACCGCTGTATAGCTCACTGTTGGTCTGGCCTGCCTCCTTTAAATACAAAAAGTTCGGCATCTCCTGCCGCTTTAGAAGCGCGTCACATCCGGTGTCTAAACCGGAAGCCGCGCTTGCGTTCCACTCGTTTTATGGAGCTGGAGGGCAGACCGGAAGTGCGTCATACCCTCCGCGCGTACGGAAGTGACCTCCACGTGTCGGAGGCGCTCGGCTGCTCCAACCGAATCCAGGTGGCAGAGCCTCGCCTGTCCAGGATACCACTCGATCGCATGTCTGGCGTTCCTCATGGGGCAGAGCTCTCCCTGAGAGTTACCCACATGGCTGCCGCAAGATACGGAGGGCCCCGGAGCACCTCCGTACCCTAGGGTCCTGTCAGCCCGCCCAGCGGCGCGATGGACCCCAGCAGCAACCGACGGCCCTCTAGGAAACTCCTAGGAAGCAAAACAAAGACCGCCGGTAAGACCTGAAAGAGAAACTGTAGGTCTCCCACTCCAGGGACAGGAAACCACTGAATAGGAGGAGAGGCTCCACCCTTTTATTTCTGTAGGTTTCCTGTCCCTGGGGGTGGATCCCTCTCTCTCTATGGTGCTGTCGTGGGGGAGGGGATTTTTTTTTTGTTGTTTTAGCACAGTTTTTATTTATTAATTTTTTATAGCGTTCACCTGAGGGGTTCGGTCAAGTGACATTTTTTCATAGAACAGGTCGTTACAGATGTGGCGATACACAATATGTATACTTTTTCTTATTTATTTAAGTTTTACACAATAGCATTTTTAAACAAAAAAATAAAAATAAAAAAAAGTTATGTTTTAATGTGTCCATGTTCTGAGAGCTATAGTTTTTTTTATTTTTTTTAGAGATTTTCTTATGTAGGGGCTGATTTTTTGCGGGATGAGGTGACGGTTTTATTGGTGCCTTTTTGATCACTTGGTTCTGCACTTTGTGATGTAAGGTGACAAAAATGGCTTTTTTTGACAGTTATTTTTTATGGTATTTATCTGACTGGGTCGATCATGTGATATATTTATAGAGCCGACCGTCACAGACGCGGCAAAACCAAATATGTCTATTTTATTTTTTCTATTGTTAACATTTTCTTATTCCTTACTTGGGGAATTAATTTATTTTATTTTATTTTTTTACACTTTTCGTCCCCCATAAGGTCATACAAGACCTCTGGGGGACATTGACTTCTTTTTTTTTTCCCACTGTTGATTTCTCCTGTAACTGGGGCTGACATAGTAGCCCCAGTTACAGGAGAAACCCCCCCCCCCCCCCCACCCCAAGAGAGGCTGTACAGCCTCAGTGCAGGGCTGATCGAGGTCTCTGAAAGACCTCACACAGCTCCTGCACTCTCCGGTCCCGGCGATCACATGACCGCTCGGTGAGCACTGTGTATGCAGCAATCCAGAAGGCAGGCACACCTGGGCACTGTCCCTGCCTTCTCTAAAGGTTGCCCTGCTGTCACTGACAGCGGGCAACCCAATCAGCGTGCAGCTGCAGTTTCTGAATGGACGTTCTTGAACGTCCATTCAGAAATAGAGAACCACCTCCCGGACGTTTATAGTCTATGGGCGGACGGGAGATGGATACTTTTTTTTTTTTTTTTTTTACAAAATGTGATGAGCTCAGTGACTTCACCACAGGTCCTGAAGAAAGAGCAGAGACCGGCAGCTATGGAGGAGGCGATTTATTTTTATTTTTTTAACCCTCAATTGACTTTCTACTAAGCACTCTGTATGAAGAATGCTATTATTTTCCCTTATAGCCATGGTATAAGGCAAAATAATAAAATCTACATAACCCAAACCCAAACCCAAACTTCATTCAGTTTCTCACGCGCGTGAAGAACGCATTGCACTCGCGAGGAAAAACTACGCAATGCAATCAAAACTGACTGAAATTGTGTGCTCACTAGCACGATTTCCCTGCCACGCACCCGCATCCTATCCAGCCCCAATCCGTAACGCCTGTGTGAAAGAGGCCTAACTGCACTGCTCCTTATTATTACCATTGCAAAGACGTTCCTACTTGGTTTATGGTTGCTCATTTATGTTGTGTTTGCAGAGAGGAGCGAGACCTGTTTGAGCAGATTGTTTGAGCTCAGTTATTACCATACTTGTGATTTTATTTATTGCTTCAACATGCTGTGCTTAGAGAACGTGACTGGAATCCAGTCCCGGAAAATGTAACAGCAGCATTTACAGGCGTAAATGTTAGCGAAAAACTAGTGTTTATGCCAGCTGCAAGGACTGCCACGTCTCATCAAAAGTTAGGACAAATCTAACATCAGTGCAAGGGGCAAACTAAGACCGACGTAAAAAGCTGGTCTTAGTAAAGGTGCCCCAGTGTGTTGTCAGTGATTTCCATCAGTGATTTTGACCCAAAACCAGGTGCGGCTCTAAACACAGAACAGGTGCAGATCTCTCCCTTATACCTTATGTCTGTGGAGGCTCCATTCCTGGTTTTGGCTCACAATCAGTGATGGAAATAACTGACCAAAACACTGACGTGTGAATAAGGCCTCTTGCCCATGACTGTATGCTCTCTGAGATATATGGTCCGTGAGCGGGCCATATGTCCCGGAGCGGCATTGATCGTGTGCACGGAAGTACATAGGATCATTGTCCTGCACTCATGATCTTAGTGCAAGACAATAGCCTCGCGGGCGGCCCGACACGCATAGCATCATTGTAATCTATGACGCTGTGTACTCCCTTGCGCACAATCAATGCTGTTCCAAGACATATGGCGCGCTCGCGGACTGTACATCTGAGCACATACGGTCGTGTGCAAGAGGCCTAAGGCATAAGTTGGTATGCTGGGAGTGATCGTTTCACAGCAGATGGCATGCCGAGGATTGCTGATCCCACTGTAGAACTTCAGCTATCATCTGAAGCTGGCGTTTTTTTCCAGCAAAATGCAGCATTTTGGTGTCCACCTCCAGAGCGACGGATCGGAGGAAAACTGATGCATTCAGAATGCATTAGGGCAAACCTGATATCCGTTTTGGACCGCTTGTGAGAGCCCTGAACGGATCTCAGAAACTGAAAGCCAAAATGGCAGTGTGCCACAGGTAGCCTAAAAAGCCAGAATGTGAAAGTGCAAGCGTTTTAGGTTTTTTAGCGGCATTTTTTTTCTGGTATGTTTTGCACACAGTGGAGCAGATATATCCGTCTCATGGTGCTTGGATTGTGCAAGAGTGTGCAGCACATGTTTGCTACACCAAATATATGAAGTGCATGCACCACAATTTCCTTTCATTTACGACATGCTAGACATAAGTTTTTTTTCTTTTAGATAACTTCTGCACTAGATTTTTGCCTAGCCCTATGGTGCAGTCAAACGAGTACTACACCAGCTCCAAGTGGTGTAACTTTCTGATAGTATAAAGCCCTATGTCGCATTGTGTCACAAGTAGGGTTTTTGTGGCGTACTACCGGTATGTCACATCTTCCCTTCACCACTTATAAAACATCACAGATTTAGGGCTCACGCACACGGCCATTGCTGGGCTGTTCCGTGAATTGGGGACAGAAACTTGCGATCCCCAATGCACGGGCAACATCCGTGCGGAATCCGCAGATGGATCCATACCTGTTCAACTTGAATGGGTTTGTGGTTCGTTTGCAAAGTAAAAAAAAATTGCGCATGTACAACTTTTTTTAAGGTGCGGGTGCACGGACAAACACCACAGAAGCAGTGTTGAGCGAACTTGTGTTTTAAGTTCGGCGTCTAAAGTTCCAGTTATCGAAGAATGGAGTTATGGATTCCACTACCACGGACCATAACGCGGTTCTTTAGATGCCGAACTGAACTCCTTTAGGACACAGCCTTATTTCACCTTAAGGACCAGGCCATTTTTTGCAAATCTGACCAGTGTCACTTTAAGTGGTGATAACTTTAAAATGCTTTGACTTATCCAGGCCATTCTGAGAGATAGAGAGAGATAGAGAGAGATAGAGAGAGATAGAGAGAGAGATAGAGAGAGAGATAGATAGAGAGAGAGATAGAGAGAGAGATAGAGAGAGAGAGAGAGAGATAGAGAGAGAGAGAGAGATAGAGAGAGAGATAGAGAGAGAGATAGAGAGAGAGATAGAGAGAGAGATAGAGAGAGATAGAGATATACACACACACACACATACATACACACACACACCGTATATACTCGAGTATAAGACAAGTTTTTTGGCACATTTTTGTGCTCAAAAAGCCCCCTCGTCTTATACTCGAGTCTCGATTTGGCCGAACCGAAAATGCCGCGATTATATATGAAGGGGCCCCGCGCACATAACTGTCTTTGTGTGTAAAGTATGTTACTCCTGTGTGAAACAATCTCTCTCCTATTGATAACAGGTCCGGCCTCTCTACTCACTGTCACGATGAATGCACTGCAGCGAGCGGACCGGCCAGCGCGTGACTGACGTCACTCCTGCTTCCTGAAGTGGGAGGAGCGTTACTTAGTGACGTCAGTCACGCGCCGGCCGGTCCGCTCGCTGCAGTGCATTCATCGTGACAGTGAGTAGAGAGGCCGGACCTGTTATCAATAGGAGAGAGCTTGTTTTACACAGTAGTAAAATACTTTACACGCAAAGGCAGTTATGTGCGCAGTTTAGGACACATAGGGCCATGAGGGGGACCAGCATAAGATGCTAGATGCGTGTCTTATGCTGGCCCCCCTCATGGCCCTATGTGTCATAGCACACATCCATCCCATAACAGCGTCCTCCACAGATCCACCACATATGCTGCTTCCCACAGATCCCCCACATATGCTGCATTTCCCACCCTAGTCTTATACTAGAGTCAATAATTTTTCCCATTTTTTGGGGGTAAAATTAGGGGCCTCGGCTTATATTCGGGTCGGCTTATACTCGAGTATATACGGTAGTAATACCTACAAAAATAGTTATTACTTTACATTCCCCATATGTCTACTTCATGTTAGGATCATTTTGGGAATTACATTTTATTTTCGGGCGACCTTACAAGACTTCGAAGTAAATCTTGAAATTTCTCAGAAATTTTCAAAAACCAACTTTTTAAAGGACCAGTTCAGGTCTGAAGTCACTTTGTGAGGCTTACATAATAGAAACCACCCAAAAAATGACATTCTAGAAACTACACCCCTCAGGTTTTCAAAACTGATTTTACAAACTTTGTTAACCCTTTAGGTGTTCCACAAGTATTAATGGAAAATAGAGATACAATTTCAAAATTTCACTTTTTTGGCAGATTTTCCATTTAAATATTTTTTTTCCAGTTACAAAGCAAGGGTTAGCAGCCAAACAAAACTCAATATTTATGGCCCTGATTCTGTAGTTTACAGAAACACCCCATATGTGGTCGTAAACCGCTGTACGGGCACACGGCAGGGCGCAGAAGGAAAGGAATGCCATACGGTTTTTGGAAGGCCGATTTCGCTAGACTGGTTTTTTGACACCATGTCCCATTTGAAGCCCCCCTGATGCACCCCTAGAGTAGAAACTCCAAAAAAGTGACCCCATTTTAGAAACTACGGGATAGGGTGGACGTTTTGTTTGTACTAGTTTAGGGTACATATGATTTTTGTTATTTACAACACTCATCTGACAGGTTAGATCATCTGGTATTTTTATAGATCGGGTTGTCACGGACGTGGCGATACCTAATATGTATACAATTTTCTTTATTGATGCAAGTTTTACACAATGATTTCATTTTTGAAACAAAAAATAAATAAAATATTTTAAAATATTATTATTATTAATGTTTTAGTGTCTCCATAGTCTGAGAGCCAGTTTTTGCGTGATTATCTTGGGTAGGGTATGATTTTTGCGGTGTGTATGACTTTTTGATCGCTTGCTATTACACTTTTTGTAATGCAAGATAACAAAAAAAAAAAAAAAAAGTTTTTTACCTTTTTTTTACGGTTTTCACCTGGGGGGTTAGGTCATGTGATATGTTTATAGAGCCGGTCGCGGCGATACCTAATACCCCTATTTTTTACCAATTTTTTGTTTCACTTTATTTGGGGAAACTGACAGTTTATTTTTATTTGAAAGCTTTTAATTGTTGGGGGGGGGGGGGACTTTATTTTTTCAACTTTTTTTTTGTCCCATTTGGGACTTCAACTTCTGGGGGGTCTAATCCCTTTAACAATGCATTCCAATACTTCTGTATTGGGATGCATTGGCTGTATGAGTAATACAGTGTGTATTACTCATACAGCTTCTGGCCTGTGAGATCCAGGGGTCTGGATCTCACAGGCTCGTCACAGGAAGGCAGCGCCGATGCCTCAGGAAGGCATCGCGCTGCCTTCCATGCCATCAGGTCCCCCCTACAGCCCCATGGGGACCTGATAGCACCGCCGCTGCAACATTGAAAAGCCGCGAACTGCAGGTCTGAATTGACCTGCGGTTTGCGGCAACCGCTGACACGGGTCCCCCCCGCGCATTTAGCCAAGGTGCCTGCTCAACGATTTGAACAGGCACCGGGTTCCGATCACCGCCCGCCGGTGATCAGAAATACACATGACGTACCGGTACATCATGTGTCCGGAAGAGGTTAAAACACAAGCTCGCTCAACACTACACAGAAGCACTCCGTAGTGCTTCCATGAAGTTCCATGCCTCCGTTCTGCACCGGACCTTCCGGATTGTGGACACATTCAAGTGAACGAATCCGCATCAGTGATGCGGGTTGCTTACAGCCGGTGTCCGCATATTGCGGACCGCAATACAGGCATGGCCAGGCAAAGGCCGTGTGCATGAGCCCTTAGACACATTTAACAACCCAAATCATAAATCTGGAGCCATTTTAAGATGCAGCATACACAACATTCTGGCGCAAAATAAATATGTGTCCGAGTGTGTCCTACCACAAATATTTTCTTCATGGCATTTTTTCCCCATGTGACACAGTGACAGGTTTGGTCTGGAAAACAGGTATTTTACTCCCATCATGTGCTGCTGAGCTGATTTACAGCCAGGTGGGGTCAAAAACCGGACCGGATTTTAAGTGCTGGTCTGGGTTTTGGCAGCTGGGCTCAGAAGCAAGGTCTCTGTGTTGGGATCTTGGAGCCTTGTGCTGGGATAAAGGCGTGCTACCTGTTTGGCGTGAAAACAGGTTGGTGCTGCTATGCTAAAGGACTCTGAGGTACAATTGCTGCATGGTGTGAATTACCACCAACACCACAAGGTGACTTTTTGTTGATTATGACTGCTTGTTTTGTCACTTGCCTGAAGTGTGAATAAAACACTGAACTGTTTGATCCAAAGAACTTGTTGTTGGCACGTCTGAAGCTGGTGTTTTTTTTTTTGTTTGTTTTTTTAATAGTAAACACGAGTGCAGAAAAGTGTGACAAAAAAATAAATAAAAATATACAGGGAAAATGTATCACTCCCCAGGGCTCCAGATGGCGACCAAAATGGTCGCCAATGCGACTTAGAATTTACAAATGGCGACAAGACTTTGCGACTAGACCCACCGCCGCAGCTCTGCCGTTGAATACAACGGCGGGGCACAGGAGCTGATAGTTCTCTGCCCCGCCGCCGATGTTCTCCTCAGCAGCACAATGGAGGAGTCTCTCCCTCCGCCCTGTGATGCTGCTGCCGCCGCCTCCGCCATGAAGAAGAGAGACGGGTGGAGGAGAGGGAGTGGCTGTGGCCACCAATGAAGATAACCGACCTGTTAATACAAATACAGGAGGTGGGTGCTGGAATCAAATAGCCGGCACCCGACCTTTATGACACGGAGCTGCGATCAGTGGCAGTTAACCCTTCAGGTGCGGTACCTGAGGGGTTAACTGCCGCGGATCCCAGCTCCCTGTCATAAAGGTCGGGTGACGGCTATTTGATTCCGGCATCTGCCTCCTGTATTTGTATTAACCGGTCGGTTATCTTCATTGGTGGCGCAGTGCGGCACCCCCCCCCCCCCAGTGTAAGAAACATTGGTGGCGCAGTGCACCCCCCCCTCCCCCGTATAATGAACATTGGTGGCGCAGTGGGAAGTGCCAATGAGGGTTAAAAAATAAAATAAAAAATTAACTCCCCTCCTCCAATTAATCGCGTAGCTGCCGGTCTCCTGTTCTTTCTTCAGGACCTGTGATGGATCATGTGATTAGCACAGTGATGTCACCACAGGTCCTGAAGAAAGAACAGAGGAGACCGGCTGCTACACGATCAATTGGAGGAAGCGAGTTAATTATTTTTTTATTTTTTAACCCTCAATGGCACTGTCCACTGCGCCACCAATGTTTATTATACTGGGGTGTTGCGGGGGGGGGGGGGGGAATAATACAGTGAATAGACTTTCATCCTAGCAACCATGCGTAAAAAAAAATAATAAAAAAAAAAAATATCGCACTTGCTTGCGATTTTCACGCAGCCCCATTAACTTCTATGGGGCCTGCGTTGCGTGAAAAACGCACAACATAGAGCATGCTGCGATTTTCACGCAACGCACAAGTGATGCGTGAAAATCACCGCTCATGTGCACAGCCCCATAGAAGTGAATGGGTCCGGATTTAGTGCGGGTGCATTCCGGTATTTTGAATGCCGGATCTGGCACTAATACATTCCTATGGGGACAAATGCCGTATCCGGCATTCAGGCAAATCTTCAGTTTTTTTTCGCCGGAGATAAAACCGTAGCATGCTGCGGTTTTATCTTTTGCCTGATCAGTCAAAATGACTGAACTGAAGACATCCTGAACGGATTACTCTCCATTCAGAATGCATTAGGATAAAACTGATCAGTTCTTTTCCAGTATTGAGCCCCTAGGACAGAACTCTATGCCGGAAAAGAAAAACGCTAGTGTGAAAGTACCCTAAAATATTAAGTTTAAATCCCCCCCTTTCCCAATTTTACATATAAAATATATAAACAATAAATAAACATATTACATAGCGCTGTGTCCGAAAAGTCCAAACTATTGCATTTGCCATTTTTTGTCACCCCAAAAAAAAAAAAATAATAGGATAGGACTGTTCTATTATGGGCCGAACGTTTCATAAAATGCGAAATGCGTTTTTTTTTTGTGTTTTTTTTTCTTTTGCAAGGTATTGAGTATTGCAATACTTTTTTATGGTGACGAAAGGGAATCAAAATTTGGGTATCGAAACAACCCTACCCCAATCTGATCGGCTTAGCATTGTCACGATACCAAAATTTTGATTCGGTTTCGATTTGGCAACTAAAAATTTGACTTGGCTCCAAAATTTTTCAGTTCAGGAGCCAATGGCTACTAGGTATTTTTTTTAGTCTGGAGCACTGCATCCACTAAGCCAGTTTCCTGGAGGGCAGGGAGGAGGCATGGCTAACAGGCCTGCCACATTTCTCTCCTTTTACAGGAGTTTTCTGGTGTAAATGAAGCGGTAGATTTCAGTTTAGGCACATAGACCCCCCCGAGGATGTCCCTAGTTTATACAAGGCCGGCAGTACAGGGGATAGCGACACCATCATAAGCGCATGCCAGTCCTGATAAATCTCCCCCATAGGTTTTATACTGTATAACAGAATCCACAACGCAGCAGCAGTTTATAACACTGTGCTTTGTTCTAATAGAAATAATACTGCAGATCCGCTTTTTGTGTCATCCGAAAGAATTAAGAATAGTTCTCCCAGCAGGACAGTCCTGGAGTGTGGTACCGATGACATGAACACGATGGTAGATGTATGTCCCACTTTAAACTGTATGTAATCCCTGAAGACACAGACAGTTGAGTGCAAGAAGGGAGCCATCAGCTCCACCATTCACGCTGCAAGTGCTCTTCCCCGAGTGGTGACCTCACTGGCCAGGGACTGACGACTATCTGCTCTTGTGCGCAGCGAATCAGGCACGGTGACGTCAGACCTGCTATTTATTTTTATTAGCAGTAAAGGCCGTCTCGCACTTTGGGGACATATCGCTAGGGTATGCCACAAATGTCTGACCGGTGCGGGTCCCACACCTAGCTCCTAGCTCTAGAATGAGGCCCCCTCAAAGCGAAGGAGAGCACCTGTTTAAGTCGTGGGAGTTCAAAAAATTGCCAAGCTGCAGCTCAGCTATTTTGGGCGCTACCACAGAAGTGAATAGATGGTGGCCACGCTTACACAATTCTAGAGGTGGAATCTGCACCTATCTGACATTGGGGGCATTTCCTAGCGATATACCCCCAAAAAAAGTGCGAGATGGGCCAACTAGTGTTGAGCAAACTTGTGTTTTAAGTTCAGCGTCTGAAGTTCAGGTTCGGATTATCGAAGTATGGCGTTATGGATTCCGCTACCACGGACCGCAAAGGAATGTAGAATCCATAACGCGATTCTTCGATAACCCGAACTTAGTTCGCTCAACACTAGGGACAACCCCTTTAAGCAGACATTCTACTCTGTGAGGGCATAACTACTGTGTGGTGGCACTAAGTGGATTAAGCAGGGTAGCAATCAATCACAAATTCCAATTGCCATGGATCGGCTGTTCTGGAGAGGGGAAGCTGCAAGAGGCCATTGCACTCATTGGAATGAGAGAAAAGCTCCACTACTACAAAGTCCCCTTTGACCCGCCCCCGCACTACGAGGCTGTACACCGCACTAGGAGGAGCCACAGCACAGACGCAGGCTGCTATGGAGCGCCTTCATTGTAGGCAGTTATTCCTAAACCGAGAGCAAGGTCCTCATATCGGCGCATTTTACCTGTAGCCGCAGGCGGTGCCGCCATCTTGCTCAACCGCTAGTAGAAGGGTAAAGATCCCATGAACGGCAAGGACCTTCTGACGTCCAGGAGGCACGTAGGGTAATGGCTAAATACTATACCCGGAAAGGACCTGCTGACGTCACAACATCACGTGGCACTCCTAGATCACGTGGGTCGGGAACAGGAGACTCGCGCGCGTTTTCACATTGATCATGAAGCTCAGGAGTGTCTGCAGCGCGGAACCTTACTAATATACTTAGTGTGTGCTATGAGAGGTTGTACACTGAGATGTAGGGGGAAATGGCGCTCTGTGTAGCACCCGTGTGATTTTATACGGTGAACGTGCTGCTGGGGATGTGATTTGAGGGATTGGACACAGCTGTGTGGAATGGATGCTGAGGGAGGGGATATCTGGTTGTATGGGGGGGCTATATTGTACTTTATGCTGAGACTGGGGGTCTTGTGTTCTCGGTAGGTGTCTGCCTGTGGGGTGTATGTGAAGGGGGCTGTGTGGGATTGTACACTGAGATGGGGGGCAGCTGTGTGGATGCCGAGTCTTTTGAGTGGCACTGTGTGGGATTGTATGTTGTTGGTGGTGTGTGTAAAGGCTGTATTACAGAGGCATATTTTCCAGGCGATAAGGAAGGAATCGCTTGCTGAGGAGACCACTCCTATTACATGCAGCGATCTTGTCCTCAGTATGTGGAGGAGCGATCGTTGTACCATCACTTGTCTCCATGCTGCCCAGTTATTTGCCAGCGGCAGATTGTAATTAGCACAATCTGCCGTTTTCGTGTTCATCGGGTAATTACCGGCGGTATTACGCTGTATTGATGATATGGGAATGTTCGAATGACTTCAGACCAGAGGTCGCAATAACACCTGTACAAGCGCTGAAAAAAGTTTGTGTATCAATACACCATAGACTTTTCCACCTGGCGGGAGCTGTAAGGAGTAGGGGCTAGCTCCCGGGGTTGTTGTAGTAAGGAGAGCGGTGGTGGAGCTGAAGACTACATCCCAGACATCAAGATGGACGCGTAGAACAAGGTGACAGCAGTGTGTGATCTATCGCTGTGGTGCAGTGTGTGATCATCACATGCTGCTCCTCACGCATTTCCCCACACGCTTCTCATACATCACGCGCTGCCCCACATGCACCACACACTGGTGTGTGTGTGTGTGAGGTGCATGTAGTAAATGCAGGCTATTAAAGTCAAGTGGTAAAGTACAGGGAGGATCCGCCACAGCCATATATTCATATATCGCTGTATAGGGATTAGAAGAAGCCCAAAAAAAAAAAGTTTAATGGGGTGACAGAAGCCCTTTAAGCATTGAATGAAAGGCTGTGGCGCACATTAATTAATGAATAATTTAATACATTTTATTCCCTGTCACCTATGCATAGCAGGTGTTTATTCACGTCTAAAATTGTATAATGTCAACCCAAGAATGTAACAGAAAAATTATTTAAATTTATTAAGCTGTCAACTAGGTAGAGGACTTGTTTAGGCCTCACCATTCGCCGAGCCGCATTAGCGCTCTCCTCATATTTCACGAATTTAGGATCTTGACCTAAATGGTTGTTTAATTAATAGAACGACAGTATGTAAAGGGTATATCTCACACAGCCTGACCCACAGTAGGCCTCAATTAAAGATTTGTTTGCCCAAAATGGCTGTATTTCGGACCTCACCATTCGCAGAGCCGCATTAGGCCCGACCAAATACCGCTGCAGGTTCTGTCGCCTACTCGCACCTGAGGAAGGGTTTTCACTTGTGCGTGTAGCTGGCACAGATCGACCACGTCCTCTCCCTGCAACAGGAGCTCCACCAGCAGCACCACGACCTGGGCCACTTCCCTTATTTGAACCTCTCCTCATATTTCATGAATTTAGGATCTTGACCTAAACGGGTGTTTAACCACCTCAGCTCCCCTAGCTTAAACACCCTTAATGACCAGACCACTTTTTACACTTCTGCACTACACTATTTTCACAGTTTATTGCTCGGTCATGCAACTTACCACCCAAATGAATTTTACCTCCTTTTCTTCTCACTAATAGAGCTTTTATTTGGTGGTATTTCATTGCTGCTGACATTTTAACTTTTTTTGTTATTAATTGAAATTGAATGAAATTTTTCTCTTTCAGTTTTAAAATTTTGCAAAAAAAAGACATCCATATATAAATTTTTCGCAAAATTTATTGTTCTACATGTCATTGATAAAAAAAAAATGGTTTGGGTAAAAGTTATAGCGTTTACAAACTATGGTACAAAAATGTGAATTTCCGCTTTTTGAAGCAGCTCTGACTTTCTGAGCACCTGTCATGTTTCCTGAGGTTCTACAATGCCCAGACAGTAGAAAACCCCCACAAATGACCCCATTTCGGAAAGTAGACACCCTAAGGTATTCGCTGATGGGCATAGTGAGTTCATAGAACTTTTTATTTTTTGTCACAAGTTAGCGGAAAATGATTATTATTTTTTTCCTTTACAAAGTCTCATATTTCACTAACTTGTGACAAAAAAAAAAAAACTTCCATGAACTCACTATGCCCATCATGAAATACCTTTGGGGTGTCTTCTTTCCAAAATGGGGTCACTTGTGGGGTAGTTATACTGCCCTGGCATTTTAGGGGCCCAAATGCGTGCAAAGTAGTTTGAAATCAAAATGTGTAAAAAATGGCCGGTGAAATCCGAAAGGTTCTCTTTGGAATGTGGGCCCCTTTGCACACCTAGGCTGCAAAAAAGTGTCACACATGTGGTATCCCCGTACTCAGGAGAAGTTGGGCAATGTGTTTTGGGGTGTCATTTTACATATACCCATGCTGGGTGAGAGAAATATCTCAGCAAAAGACAACTTTTCCCATTTTTTTTTTATACAAAGTTGGCATTTGACCAAGATATTTATCTCACCCAGCATGGGTATATGTAAAATGACACCCCAAAACACATTGCCCAACTTCTCCTGAGTACGGCGATACCACGTGTGACACTTATTTGCAGCCTAGATGCGTAAAGGGGCCCAAATTCCTTTTAGGAGGGCATTTTTAGACATTTATATTCCAGACTTCTTCTCACGCTTTAGGGCCCCTAAAATGCCAGGGCAGTATAAATACCTCACATGTGACCCCATTTTTGGAAAGAAGACACCCCAGGGTATTCAATGAGGGGCATGGCGAGTTCATAGGAAAAAAAAATTTGGCACAAGTTAGCGGAAATTGTTTTGTTTTTTTTTCTCCCCTCTCTCACAAAGTCTCCCTTTCCGCTAACTTGGGACAAAAATTTCAATCTTTCATGGACTCAATATGCCCCTCACAGAATACCTTGGGGTGTCTTCTTTCCAAAATGGGGTCACATATGGGGTATTTATACTGCCCTGGCATTTTAGGGGCCCTAAAGCGTTAGAAGAAGTCTGGAATATAAATGTCTAAAAAAAATTTACGCATTTGGATTCCGTGAGGGGTATTGAGTTCATGTGAGATTTTATTTTTTTACACAAGTTAGTGGAATATGAGACTTTGTAAGAAAAAAAAAAAAAAATTCCGCTAACTTGTGCCAAAAAAATGTCTGAATGGAGCCTTACAGGTGGGTGATCAATGACAGGGGGTGATCAGGGAGTCTATATGAGGTGATCACCACCCTGTCATTGATCACCCCCCTGTAAGGCTCCATTCAGACGTCCGTTTGTGTTTTGCGGATCCGATTCATGGATGCGTGGATCCGCAAAACACCATATGGACGTCTGAATGGAGCCTGACAGGGGGGTGATCACCCCCCCTGTCAGGCTCCATTCAGACGTCCGTATTTGTTTTGTGGATCCCATCCATGGGTCCGTGGATCCGTAAAACACATACAGAAATCTGAATGGAGTCTTACAGGGGGGTGATCAGGGGTTAATAAGTGTAGTGTGGTGCTTGGTGCTACTTTTTACAGAGCTGTCTGTGTCCTCTGGTGGTCGATCCAAGCAAAAGGGACCACCAGAGGACCAGGTAGCAGGTATATTAGACACTGTTATGAAAACAGCGTCTAATATACCTGTTAGGGGTTAAAAAAAAATCGCATCTACAGCGTGCCAACGAACGATCGCCGCTGGCAGGCTGCAGATTCACTCGCTTACCTTGCGATCCTGTGAACGTGCGCGTTCACAGGAAATCTCGCGTCTCAGACGCGAGATGACGCACGGATGCGTCCAGGAGGAATGAATAGACTGCCACCAGGACGCATCCGTGCGTTAGGCGGTCGGAAAGGAGTTAATTAATAGAACGACAGTATGTAAAGGGTAATCTCACACAGCCTGAACCAGTGTAGGCATGAATTAAAGATTTCTTTGCCCAAAATGGCTGTATTTTAATTGCCTGAATCAATCCCCTGTATATAAAGGGTGTATTTCACACGGCCTGAACCAGTGTAGGCCAGAATTATAGATTTCTTTGCCCAAAATGGCTGTATTTCAAATGCCTGAATCAAACCCCTGTATGTAAAGGGTGTATCTCACACGGCCTGAACCACTGTAGGCCTGAATTAAATATTGGCGCACCAAATAGCGGTATTTCAAATCTCTGAATCTAACCTAAATGTATTAAGGGTGTATATCACAATGACATATGCAGCAAAGGCTGCCAAATGAATTTTTTTTTGCCCAAATGGGTGTTTGTTTAATAACTCAATATAGCAGCGGTATATAACCCAGGAATTTCAAATGTGCTTATGCTGCAAGGCCTGAAATATTGTGTATTTTGCCCCAAAAAGGGTGTTTTATTAATAAAAGAATATAAGCCCTGTATATACAGGGTGTATCTCACGTGGCCTGACCCACTGTAGGCCTGAATTAAAGATTTCTTTGCCCAAAATGGCTGTATTTCAAGTGCCTGACTCAAACCCCTGTATGTAAAGGGTGTATATCATACGGCCTGAATTAAATATTGGTGCACCAAATGGTGGTATTTCAAATTTCTGAATCTAACCCAAATGTATTAAGGGTGTATATCACAATGACATCTGCATAGACGGCTGCCCAATTTTTTATTTTTTTTTGTCCAAACGAGTGTTTGTTTAACAACTGAATTTGACAGCAGCATATAAGCCTGTAATTTCACATGTGCTGATGCTGCAAGGCCTGAAAATAGTGGGGTTTTTTTGGCAAAGAAAAAGTGGTTTTAAAACCCCAGAAAATGATGGGTGTATTTCTAGCTTAAATGGCACACTGACTAATCAAGATGTTGTATATTGCCAAAAAAGTGTTTTTTTTTTGTAACAGAATATGAATGCTGTAAATATTAAACTTGAATCTAACACCTGCAGATCAGTAAAATACAGGTTTTTGGCAAAAAAAAGTGTATTTTTAAAACCCCAGAAAATGATGGGTGTATTTCTAGCTTAAATTGCACACTGACTAATCCAGATGTTGTATATTGCCCCAAAAACTGGCGATTTTCAATGTCCCAAAAGCTCAGATGCAGTGCATAAAATGGCCGCCGCCCACCTAACTAACAGACGGATAAAAGTAATTTTTTATTTTTTTTTGGTCAATGGGCTCAGGGCAGGGTAAAAAGATCGTGCCCTGCACCCACACAACTATTTGTATGTAGATCGCTGAGTTAGATTCTCTCCCTGAAATCACCAGTCCAGCAGCATCCTCTCCCTACACTAGTAACAGCAGAGTGACGTGCAGCGCTAGGTGACTCAAGCTTATATAGAGCCTGGGTCACATGCTGCTCTGGCCAATCACAGCCATGCCATTAGTAGGCATGGCTGTGATGGCTTCTAAGGTCAGACAGTTAAATGCTTGTTGATTGGCTGCTCTGCAGCCTTTCAAAAAGTGCAGAGAAATCGCCGAACACTGAACCCGAACCTGAAAAATCCTAAAGTTTGGTACAAACCTGAACTTTACAGTTCGGGTTCGCTCAACCCTATTTGTGAGGTGTTGGGGCAGCTGTATACCTAAGTATTTTAGAGATGTAGGGGTCCATGGGAAAGACGATTTGTGCTTCGCCTCCTGTAGTATTCGTGTGGGTACGTTATGTTTAGGATATCTGATTTAGAGACATTCACTTAAAGGAGGAAATGGATCCGTATTCTTCTAAGAGTGACAATAGCATTGGGAGGTCAGAGGATGGGTTGGAAAGTAAGAATAATAGATCATCCGCAAATGCTACACATACGTGTCGGGCCCATCTACCAGGCGTCAAGGTGGCTTACTTAAGCCTAAAATACTTTGGACTTGCTTAAGCCTACAATATTCAGGGCAGTGTAGGAACCAGCTACAAACATTTTCTGCTCAGAAGTCCAAGGTAGATGGGCATGTCCAGTCTAAAAGGGGTGCCACCCCCAATATATTGCAAGAAAATTTTGACTAAAACCTTCAGGATCACAGATGCATATCCATGAAGCAAACATAATTACAAAAAACAAAATGGCTGCACACCATTATATATACAAACAATAGAGCTAATAAATGGGGGTCATTCTAGATAAAAGTGGTACAATACAGACTATAAATGAGTATACATGAATAATGGAAGCTCTTAGCGCACATACGTGTCAGGCCCATCTACCAGGCATCAAGGTGGCTTCCGCAGATGGGTCCCTATCACTAAAGAAACTGCCTCACTTTGGACTTACTTAAGCCTACATTTAAGATGTGCGGTACCTTTGCGGAAGCCTTTGAATGATGTGTTTTGCCTTATGCTCAGGATCAGTGTTTCCACCACGAGTATGAACAGCGAAGGGGAGAGAGGGCAACCCATTGGTGGTTTTAAAAGCTGGGGACAAAGTGCCATTGATTTTATTACGAGCGGAGGGTTGAGAGTATAGGGTGAATATAGTGCGTATTAGGCCAGGGGGGAATTTAAATTTGTTCACTGTGGCTTCCATGTACGCCCAGTTGACCCTGTTGAGCGCTTTCTCTGCGTCTACTAAGAGCGCCAAAGGTATTTTATGTTGATGCGCTGAATATATAATGTGAAGGAGTTTACATGAATTGTCTCTGCCCTCCCCTTCACAAACCCCGCCTGTTCTGTTCCAATCAGCCGTGGAAGAAGGGGACTGATGCGGGTCGCAATTAGTTTGGCCCATATTTTTAGATCCAAGTTTAGGAGTGAGATCAGGCGGTAATTTCCGCAGGCCTGAGGATCTTTACCAGCTTTTATGTATAAGCGTAATATGTGCTTCCTGTGTTTGTGGGAATAATGAGCCTCCTTTCAATAAATAGTTACCGAGGGAGACTAGATGGGGTAATAAGATATCGCTAAATTTCCTGTAGTATAGAAGTGGGAGACCAACTATAAGTTCTTTTTCAGTAATTGGGTTTAGTAAGTTGGAGGTTTCTTCCTCGGTTATTACAGGTATGTCTAAAAAGTTCTGAATGTGTTGCGGAAGAGATGGGTCAGGGCTGGGGGTGAGATTATATAGGCTGGTGTAGTAAGCATGGAAGAATTGAGCTATTTCAGTCATGTGGGTATGAATTGTCCCCTGGGAACCTTTGATTTTATGTATGAATGTTCTGTCCCGAGTCTTCTTGATTAAAGAGGACATCAGTTTACCACCCTTATTTCCGTGCACATATAGTTTATGCTTGAAGTACTGCTGTTGCTTGGCGTGTCGAAGGTCTAGAACAGTGATGGCTAACCTTGGCACTCCAGCTGTGGTGAAACTACGACTCCCAGCATGCTCCGTTTATTTCTATAGAGTTCTGAGAGCAGCCAAGCAAGGGGGGCATCTTGGGAGTTGTAGTTTTACCACAGCTGGAGTTCCAAGGTTAGCCATCACTGGTCTAGAATATGCTGAGTACTTTTAGTTCCTCTAAGACCCTCATGTGTGATAGTGTTTATTGTTTCTTTCTGTGGTTGCAATACTGTCTAACAGTTCATCTATGTCTTTTTGTCTATATTTTTTGGTCTTAGTTCCCACCGCTACTAGCACTCCTCTAATGTATGCCTTTTGTGTCTCCCACAATAACGAGCAAGAGACCTGTGGAGATGTGTTCTCCTGAAAGAACGATTTCAGATGATTTCCAATGTACGCTTGGTTTTCCTCTGAACCCAACAAAGTTTCATTTAGTCTCCAAACCCATTCACCTCAAGGTAGCTGGGAAATTCGATATGTCGCTGAGCAAGGTGCATGGTCCGAGACTGTTATGCTACCTATTTGTGCTGATGTGAAGGAGGTGAGAGTCGACGCTGAGGCGAAGATGTAGTCTAATCTTTTAAAAGAGTTGTGGGTGGCAGAGTAGAAACTGTAGTCTCTAGTGGAGGGGTTGCAAGCTCTTCACACATCAACTAGACGTAAATCCTGTAATTTGTCGTGCAACCTCTTGATCTCTCTAGCAGAGGTCTGAGACCTTGTTGTGGAAGAGTCTTCCGCGGGGTGTAAAGGGAGATTTAAGTCAGTGCCAAGTATCACCATGCCTTCTGCAAATAGCTGTAGGGTATTTAGCGCACCCACTAACCAAGCAACCTGGCTTGCGTTGGATACATAAAAGTTTGCAAGCGTAAGTTTTTGTGAGCCCAAATCCCCTTTTAGTATCAGTATTCTGCCATCTGCATCCTAATATTGGCCTGAGCAACTAAAGGGAATGGAATTATGTATGGCAATGGATACCCCTCTGGAGACTAAGGAAGTACTGATGCTATGGTACTATTGAGTAAAAGGTGATCTGGGTAGTTTTTGCATGTTTTTGGCTCTAAAATGCATTTCTTGAAGAAACACAATTTGTGATTTGAGTTTTTCGAGAAGGAGCAAGATATGGCTCCTCTTGTTGGGCGAGTTTAGGCCCTTAACATTTAGAGTGGTTACAATGCACTCAATTGACGGCTCAGAGAGTTAAATCACTAGTGGATGGGGGGGGTATCAAGGTGTAGGCAGCGGCTTAGTTAGAAAGGGAAGAACTAGGCAATTGTGTTATAGCCTAGTTACAATGATTTTATAAGGTGACGTCTAACTGACGTTAGTATAGAGTATGCGTGTGTGTGTGGGGGGGGGGGGGAGATCAGGTAGCAAGACAACGAAATTGTCCTGACTAGCGGTGTGCAGGCTGTTACTTTGAGTATTACTATGGTAAGCTAACTGGTGGGAGTAGGTAGGCAAGGGTATAAGTATTCAAATAGTAGTTGCTGCGTGGAGATCATTGTATGGGCCGGGGGGGGGGGGGGGGGAAGACTGATACTATTACACCAATGACAATCTCATCAACTTAAGCATTGATATCTGGGGAAAAGCAAACCAAATTCTGCATACTAGATAGAGCGGCGCATTCATGAAGATGTTCTTAACACACCAGTGCTCAACTCCAAATACAGCTACTTTCATCTGACGTGAGCAAGATCGATCCGTACATTGCTAAGTAGGTGATTTCTTGAAGATAGTGCAGTCTCCAAAACCGAGCTCTGCAGCTGCCTCCAAGGCTGAAGGGATGCCAGATCAATAACCTTCAATATCTCCTGGTATAAGGGTGGAATTAAACTGTGATGCCTTAAGAGGATGGGGTGAGATATGTACTATTGTATCTATGACAATCTCAGCTACCCAAGCGTTCATAACCGAAGCATAGTGGGCCGACCCCACCCACCAGACAGAACAAAGCATTCGTACAACGGTGAATGTATAGTAGAAAATGCTCTTAGAACACAAGTATTCAACCCTAAAAACAGCGTTTTTCATCTGAAATAGGCGGAGTCGATCCACACAACATCAAGAAGACGGTTTCTTGAAGACAGTGCATCTCCAAGAATGAACTTTTTTTTCACATTTTAAAGGTCTGCGCATGCGGTTTTCCAGAACACTTGGTACAGGATCCGGCATTAATCCATTTCAATAGAAATTAATGCCGCAAGTGTTCCGGAATTTTGGCCAAATGCTGTAAGAGTGACTGAACTGAAGACATCCTGATGCATACTGAATGCTTTCCATTCAGAATTAATTAGGATGAAACTGAAGCGTTTTTTTCCGGTATTAAGCCCCTGTGACGAAACTCAATACCGGAAAACTTTAACGCAAGTGTGAAAGTACCCTTAGTTTCCCATAGCAACCAATCAGAATCCATCTCTCATTTTCCACAGGAACTGTGAAAAATGAATCTGATTGGTTGCTATGGGCAACTAAGCCAGTTCTATTTTACACTAGTTTGATGAATCTACCCCATAGTGTAAGAGCCCATTCAGATGGCCGTATGCAGAACGGGTGCGGACCCGTTAATTTTAATGGGGCCACAAAAGATGCGGACAGCACAACGTGTGCTTGTCACATCCGTGGTTCCGTTCCGCGGCTCAGCAGAAAGGATAGAGCATGTCCTATTCTTGTCCACAATAGCAGACAAGAATAGGTATTTTCTGTTATGGCTGCGCCCATGTGCAGCCCGCAGAACGCACACAGCTGGTATCTGTGTTATGCGGATCCGCAAAACACTACGGCCATCTGAATGAGGCCTAATTCTCATAGACACCAGTGCTAATGCATTGGGATGTATGAGAGAAGCAATCTAATGATCGCTTTTTCAAGTTCCCTATGGGAAACAAAAAAAACGATAAAAATAAACATCATGGGTATTATTGTGTGCGAAAAGGCCAATACTATTGAAATCTAAAAACATTTATCCCATACAGCGAAACGGAAATAAAAAAACTCTAAATGGCCAATTTGCCATTTTTTGGTAGCTTCATTTCCCCCCAAAAATAAAGTCATATAGACCTCAAAATGGTATCACTGCAAAAATTAGCCCTCACAAAGCTCTGTACACATAACTACAAAATAGTTTTAGGGGTCAGGATGTTGCGATGAAAGGAAATTTTTTCAAGGTTTAGACTTTTTTCAGCATTAAAACACCACAACAAAAAGTTTTTTCCAATTCCACCCCATCTGGATTTTTTTCCAACTTTCTACTACATCTTATGCAATATTAAATGGTGCAACTTGTCCCATAAAAAAACAAGCCATTATAAGGCTATATGAACGGAAAAGTAAAAAAGTCATGGCCCCAGAAAGGCAGGGAGTAAAAAAAAATCAAAAATTAATAAGGGATCATGCACACGAACGAAAGTATTTTCTTTCTGTGTCCGTTCTGGGTTTTTTTGTGGACCGTATGCGGAACCATTCATTTCAATGGGTCCGCAAAAAAACAGAAGTTACTCCGTGTGCATTCCGTTTCCGTATGTCCATTCCGCAAAAGAATTGAACATGTCCTATTATTGTCCGCATTACAGACAAGGATAGTACTGTTCTATTAGGGGCCAGTTGTTCCGTTCCGCAAAACAAGGAATGCACATGGACGTCATCCGTGTTTTTTGCAGACTGAAAAATACATAGGGTCGTGTACATGAAGACTTATTAAAATAAACATTTCTAAATGGCAGTGAAAGGGTTAAAATAATATAAGACATTATACTTAAGGGTGCACTCTAGCACATTATATAGCGCACATGATTAAGGGCTCATTCACACGACCGTAGGCCGTCTGTTCCCATATTGCGGATCGCAAACAGCGGGTCACCAATATACTGGCACTGGCTGTGTGAATTCCTCATCGCGAATGCAGATCCATAGACTTGAATGAGTCCACAATCCGCAAGATATGAAGCGGAGGCACGTATTAGAAGCCCACAGATGCGCTCTAGTGGGCTTTGGGGGTACGTGCCTCCTCACTACAAAAGATAGGATATGTCCTATCTCTTGCAGTGTATTGCAGATCGCGGACCCATTTAAGTCAATTGGGGATTCACATGGCTGGTGCTTGTGCATTGCAGACCGCAATTTGCGGTCCGCAGTATGGGCACGAACGGCCTACAGTGATTGGCTACAGCTGTGCTGTCATGTGCAATATACAAGCACGTTAATGCCATGAAAAGCTGCCAAGTGAACAAAGAAAGCCTAGGAGGGCTGGAGCTGACGGAGTTTGAACCCCCGTTTTATTATTTTAACCCATAGGTGTTCCTACTTTTCGCTCAGACAACCCCTTTAACCCTTTCGCTACCAGAGCTGTACTTATATGGCGCTGGGCAAACATGGCGCTCGCTCGCACATGCAGCGGCCGTCATGGTGGCTAATTGCACAATTTCGCAAGCAAGTTCATTCAGTTTTGTATGCGATCGCGCTCAGTTTTTATTGCGCGGGTGTAATGCGATTTAATGCGTTTTTCAGGCGTGTGATAAAAAACTGAAGGTATACAAACAACATATATTAACATGGAATATTTTCGAATATAGAACATGCTGTCATTTTTCTGCAACACACAAGTGATGTGTGAAAAACAACGCTCATGTACACAGACCCATTGAAATGAATGGGTCCGGAATCAGTGCGGGCACAATGCGTTCACATCACTCATTGCACCCGCACGGAATACTCGCTCGTGTGAAAGGGGCCTTACCGGCATCTTCTGCGGCCAATGAGGATAATTTAATTCAATGCCCTAGGTCTCGCTGAAGAGACTAAGGGCATTGAAGCTGCAGTTCTTATTTTGTTCGTTTTGCCCAGCAGGTGGCAGGCTAACATAAGAAATGAGCAATTCTGAGCAATAAATGGATGTAAAAAAAATCCATGTATGTTGAGAATTTTTCTTAAAAAATTTGATTTTGTATGCTCAAATACAAGATTCAAAATCATAACAAAAAAGTAAGAAAAAACTGTTACAAAATATATATAAAAATAAAAAAATATAAAAGTTTAAATCGCCCCCCTTTCCGTAGAATAAAAAAATGCATAAATAACAAAAATTTAAACATCATGGGTATCACCGCGACCGAAAACGTCCCTACTATTAAAATATTACAATATTTTTTTCAATACGGTGAATGGCGTAATGGAAAAAAGGGTCAAAACAGCCCCGCAAAAAAAAGGCCACCACACAGCTCTGTAGATATAACTATAAAAAAGTTATGGGGGTCAGAATATGGTGATGTAAAAAAAAATGTTTTTCTTAAAGTTTAAATTTATTTTTACACTATTTGGACCAAAAAAACTATACATATGTGGTATAGTTGTAATCATACTGATCCATAGAATGAAAGGCAAAGGTCAGTTTTTTTCCAATTCCACTCCATTTGGATTTTTTTTTTCCACTTCCTACTACATTGTATGCCATATTAAATGGTGTCATTAGAAAGTATAACTTGTCCCACAAAAAATAAGCCCTCATACAGCTATGTGAATGGAAGAATAACAAAAAGGCTCAAGAAAGATAGGGAAGAAAAATGAAAACGCAAAAATGTAAAAACTCCGGTATCCTAAGGGTTAAAAGGGTTTTTTTAAATTTTGATACTGATGTCCTACCCTCAGGATAGGTCATCAGTATCTGATCGGTGGGGGTCCAACACCCGAAACCCCAGCTGATCAGCTGTTTGAGAAGACACCTGCGCTCGAGTATATAGCTGTGCTTTGTATCGTAACTAAGCCCCATTAACTTCAAAGTAACCAGTAACCAAAATATCTTCTCTTATTAAAATATAACTTTTATTTCAATAACTAAAAATATTTGAAAACCCCTATTGTTATATAGAACAATAATTATACTAAACTTGATAGTTCACCACAGTCGGAGTCAGTATATGGACAGGTTATCATGAGGTGGGACTGTATTGTCCTTCTTACTCACGGTTCGATGACACGTGTATCTTAACAGCTGTACTCTCTCGTCCAGGTTTTTGGGAACAACATTCCTATCCCTGCAATGTCCCTGGAACTCACAGAGCAGCCGCCCTGAAAGGGGTAACCCCACCTCTTGGTGGCTAAATCCATGCCGATACTTGTCCGAGCCCTATTGGTGAATTGTTGTCCTAAAGAATCATAAAGATTGTAAAGTCCCGACGCTGCGTTTCCCCAGCAAAGCGACTGGTTCCTCAGGGGACAGTAATTCCAGATATGAAGGAACATGACTGGCAATAATCCTATAGTTTTGATCGCCAGCCTAGTACCACCTCAGAAAAGGCAATACTCTATGATAAGGGAAATAAACAGGGACCAAAAACACAGGTGTGGGCTACTGGATACAAGGCGTCTGTGTGAGTACTACAGTATTATAATATGTATTTTAGGGTCTGTATTACATCTTAGATGCTAGATCCTATAACTACTGCTAGTTATTCATTAGGTCTGCATGTTGGTATTGTGGGCGTGAAGGTAGGGCCACTCAGTGGCTATTACTGATATCTAGTAGTTAAACGGCTGATGCCAGTATTTGGCTGCAGTGATCACTTGGGTGTACAGGTATGTAAGAAAAGACTGGTGGGGACCACTAAAGTAACAGTGCTAGAGCAGAAGAGGATTGAACTTTTTTGTTGTGAACAAGAGAGTTTGGGACTCAAAAAGCTTATGCAGATTTCTCGCTAGTCACTGATTATGTAACCCAATACATTTTAACCACCTCAGCCCCCCTAACTTAAAGAGGACCTTTCACTAGTATATAAACTAAAAACTAACTATATCTGTGGGCAGAGCGGCGCCCAGGGGTCCCCCTGCACTTACTAGTATGCCTGGGCGCCGCTCCGTTCGCCCGGTATAGGCTCCGGTGTCTCAGCTCCGTCTGTTGTACTGGACTGATTTTTTGTAGGAGGCGTGTCCCTTGCTGCAGCACTGGCCAATCACAGCGCACAGCTCATAGCCAGGCTATGGCCAGCACTGCGATTGGCCAGCACTGCAGCAAGGGACACGCCTCCTACAAAAAATCAGTCCAATACAACAGACGGATTTTTATTTTTTTTATATACAAAGTGTTTGCCAAAGCATATGAACACCGCCGCCACCTGCCCAAAAAAAAAAGAGGGGAAAGGCGTCTGCCAGGACATAGGAGCTCCGCCCAATATCCATACCCACTTAGCTCGTATGCCCTGGCAAACCAGATTTCTCCATTCACATCAATCGATGTGGATGAATAAATCATTGCCGGGATTTATTTTTTTTTATATACAAAGTGTTTGCCAAAGCATAGGAACACCGCCGCCTCCTCAGCTCATATGCCTCGGCAAACGTATCTTTTACTGCAGAGGAGAAATCTCGTCTTGTAGCGCCGCATACACCGACTTTTGTGTAATCTGAAAGCAGCGCAATGCTTCTGTCAGAATGCACATCAGTGCTGCAGCTAGTCAATCGGTTGGTCCACCTGGAAGGTAAAAAAAAAAAACAGGCCGTAACGCAATAAATTTATTAACTTTATAATAACATTTGAACGGAACACATAAACTTTATTTAACTTTTTGAACAGAACGTTAACTTTTTGGCTTACTGGTGTTTTTTTTTTTTTACCTTTTATAGGACAAACCTCTCCTTCCCTATGGGAAAATGTGCAAAGCGCCCAAAGATGTGGTGAAGTACATTATGCACTTTGTCCCAGGTGAAAGGAGAGGTTTGCAGCAGCTCTGTGTGAATGGGCCCTAATAGCCCTGTGTGCCTGTCCTGTGAGATGCAATCCCTATGCTAAGTGTACCTGTGTGTGGTACTTCCGGAAACACTCCACAAAGCATAGGGCAGGGTGGTCAGGGCAGTCAGGACAGAAATAGCGGGTGTCACGCCTTATTCCACTCCTGCTACAGACACGACATCTTTTTCGCGGTGACGGTTGGGTTGAGGTACCAGCAACGACATTGGTCACTACACTGGTGGATGGGGCCACGGAACCTCCTGGATACAGGAGTTTCTCAACGATCTCGTCCTGAAATTTGAGGAAGGATCCTGTTCTCCCAGCCTTACTGTAGAGAACAAAACTATTATATGCAGCCAATTTAATTAAATATACAGACACCTTCTTATACCAGCGTCTGGTGCGTCGGGAAACTAAATAGGGAGACAACATCTGGTCATTGAAGTCCACCCCTCCCATGAGCGAATAATAGTTGTGGACACAGAGGGGCTTTTCAATGACACTAGTTGCTCGTTCAATTTGTATTGTCGTGTCTGCGTGAATGGAGGAGAGCATGTAAACGTCACGCTTGTCTCTCCATTTCACCGCGAGCAGTTCTTCATTATACAAGGCAGCCCTCTCCCCCCTTGCAAGACGGGTGGTAACGAGCCGTTGGTGCCACAGCAGCCAATCTGTTCTAGGAACAAATGCCTGAAGAGGGGCACACTTGTGTAAAAATTGTCCACATAAAGATGGTACCCCTTGCCAAATAAGGGTGACACCAAGTCCCAGACTGTCATACCACTGCTCCCCAGTAGTCAGGGCAACCGACCGGCTCCAGGGTCTGATCTTTACCCTCATAGATCCGAAATTTGTGGGTATAGCCTGTGGCCCTTTCACAGAGCTTATACAATTTGACCCCATACCGGGCGCGCTTGCTTGGGATGTATTGTTTGAAGCCAAGGCGCCCAGTAAAATGTATAAGGGACTCGTCTACGCAGATGTTTTGCTCAGGGGTATACAAATCTGCAAATTTGTTGTTGCAGTGGTCTATGAGGGGCCGAATTTTGTGGAGCCGGACAAAAGCTGGGTGGCCTCTGGGACGGGAGGTGGTGTTATCGCTAAAGTGCCGGAAACGCAGGATGGCCTCAAATCGTGCCCTGGACATGGCAGCAGAGAACATGGGCATGTGATGAATTGGGTTCGTGGACCAATATGACCGCAATTCATGCTTTTTTGTTAGACCCATGTTGAGGAGAAGGCCCAGAATTTTTTTTTATTTGGAAACTTGGATGGGTTTCCACCGGAAAGGCTGGGCATAATAGCTTCCCGGGTTGGCGGCTATAAATTGAGTGGCATACCGATTTGTTTCTGCCATGACTATGTCCAAGAGCTCCGCAGTCAAGAACAGCTCAAAAAATCCCAGGGCCGAACCGATCTGAGCTGTCTCAACCCGAACTCCAGACTGGGCGGTGAAAGAGGGAACTAATGGTGCGGCTGAAGTTGGGGACTGCCAATCAGGGTTTGCCAGCATCTCAGGGACTCTAGAGGGTCTACGGGCCTGTCTGTGTGGTGGCTGCGACGGGGTAAATATTGCACGTGCTACCGTACCAGCTTCAACTGCCCTTCTGGTGCTCGCCACTTCACCATGTTGTACGGCAGTGCTGGTACTAGGTCCAGGGTGGGCTGCGCTGCTGGTGTATGCCTCACCACGTAATCCGACAGCGCCAGCCCCACTCTGCTGCCCTTGAAGCGGATCCTGCGCAACCTGTGGTGTAGCAACACGGGGCCGGGTACGCCTGTTGGTATCAGGGACCTCAACCTCCTCGTCCGAACTTTGGATCAGACTGCCACTGCTTTCTACAGGTTCATATTCTGACTCGCTGGATTCGTCAGATGAGGGTTCCCATTCCTCATCCGACTGGGTCAGAATCCTGTAGGCCTCTTCAGAAGAATACCCCTTGTTTGACATTTGGACTACTAAATTTAGGGGGTATTCCCTGAGACTACCCAAGATAAAAAGCAAGCCTGTCTTACAAATGGGAGGCTAGCGAAGTACCGGAGGCCGCTGCGATTGATAAAAAATATCAAAAATGATTTTTTTATCGCCGCAGCACTTGTAAAGTGATTGTGCAGTGATCAAAAAAATATATATATTTTGTCACTGCGGCAGGGCGGGCGTGGGTGAACGCACGTGTGGGCGACCGATCAGGCCTGATCGGGCAAACACTGCGTTTTGGGTGGAGGGCGAACTAAGGTGACACTTATACTATTATAGATCTGACTGTGATCAGTTTTGATCACTAAGGCTGAGTTCACACGGGCGAGATTTCCGCGCGGGTGCAATGCAGTAGGTGAACGCATTGCACCTGCACTGAATCCTGACCCATTCATTTCAATGGGGCTGTGCACATGAGCATTTTTTTTCACGCATCACTTCTGCAATGCTTTAAAATCGCAGCATGTTCTATATTCTGCGTTTTTCACGCAGCCCTGGCTCCATAGAAGTGAATGGGGCTGCGTTAATAACGCATTGCATCTGCAAGCAAGTGCGGATGCAATGCGTTTTTCACTGATGGTTGCTAGGAGATGTTGTTTGTAAACCTTCCGTTTTTTATCACGCGCGTGAAAAACGCATCAAAACGCATTGCACCCGCGCGGAAAAAACTGAACAACTAAACGCAATTGCAGCCAAAACTGACTGAACTTGCTTGCAAAATGGTGCGAGTTTAACTGAACGCACCCTGAACGCATCCGGACCAAATCTGTCACGCTCGTGTGAACTCAGCCTTACAGATACTATAAAAGTACAAATGCTGATTAGCGATACGCTAATCAGTGACTGTGGTGCGGTGGGCTGGGCGCTAACCGATTGCTAACTACCTAACCAAGGGGCCTAAACTATCCTAAAACCTATCAGTCAATACCAGTGAAAAAAAAAAGTGACAGTTTACACTGATCACTTTTTTCCCTTTCACTAGGTGATTGACAGGGGCGATCAAGGGGTTAATTGGGGTGATGGGGGGTGATCTGGGGGCTAAGTGTTGTGTCTTGTGTACTCACTGTGAACTGTGCTCCTCTGCTGAGACTAACCGACGAAAAGAATCAGCAGAGGAGCACAGCAGCCATTTAACACACTATATTTATAAATATAATGTGTTAACTGGCTTCTGATTATTTTTTTTGAAAATCATCAGCCTGCCAGCGATGATGTAACCCCCCTCGAACTTTTGCCGGCCCGCGATGCGCATGCGCGGGCCGGCTGTGAGCGTCATCTGCGTTAGGCAGTCCGGAGGCGGTTAATGAATATCAGAATAAAGTAAGCCTAGCGCCATTAACCAGATGCTGGATTTTTGAGTAATGTTTTTTCCCCTGCTTTCAGTTATATTTTAACATATCCTGGACAAGCCCTTTAAGACAACAGAGGCATCTTTTACAGGAGCATGTTCTGTCCAGGGAACACACTCCACATGATGGCTGCATTTCTTGGACTCAACACTGCTTCTCTGACCCAAGATCACTGTATCATAATGATTTCTGATGCTGTCGGTTCCTACCTGATGAAGCTGTCAGTTCCTACCTTTTTACAGTAGACCCACTATCAGGCAGGAACTCACAGCATCATATCATTATGATGCTGTGAGGTCAGGTCAAAGGTGCAGTGTTTGGTCTAAGAAATGCAGCAGATTTACATTTCTGATTTCTTAGAACTGCTTTACATAATGTGACATGAAACATTTGACAAAGTATTATGTTTTTGAGGTGGCCCCAACACTATGCGGGATCCCCCAGACACTGTCAAGGTGTCACCATGTGTTGCTGCTCTCTGGAGGGGACAGTAAGGTGTGGTGCACCCCAATGGGAAATAAGTCCACAGAATCAGGGTTTGCAGTAATCCAGTGTGCTTCTTTACTGGAGTAACTCAAGTGAAAAATTTCCGTATGAAGGAAATGCCAGAGCTAGCAGTGCCTCTCTCTCTCTCTCAGAAGGCTGGTACCCTGGCCAAAGGGTTAGTGGCCCAGGATCGGTGGCTAAGTCATCGGGCTGGGTATCTCCGTCTCAACGTCCTTCTGGTCACTCATGCAGTCTAGCAAATTCTCACCTACTAAACACTGTTCCCTATCTAAAAACAGTTCATGGCTGCCATAGACTTGTATTGTGCCTCAATACAAGTCTGTGGGAATGACTAAGCAGTTTCCAATGGTTAACCACCACCTGACAGAGCTAAACCAGAGGGTGAAAAGATTACTGTGTCTGATTGTTTATCTCCCAAACTCAGCTCCTCATAGTCCCTAGCTTCTCAGTGTACAACTGGAAAGTCCCAAAGTCTCTTAGTATTAGTGAACTGTGCATTAACTCTTACCACAGTGCAGTGCTATAACAGTGGAAATGAATGGAATATATTACAATAAACACAAAAAATGCAGTTCTATAAACCAGTATAAGCATCAAAAACTGCATGCAAGTTAATTCTTCAAAGTGCAGTAAAGTAGGGAGATTATGGCTTTGCATAGTAGCAATAGGGGCAAATGTCACTACACAAGAATGTTTTCCATTGATATTTCTAATAAGACAGTGGGGCTGTGCAGTCTGTTGCCTGAATCGTGGGTTCTGTGTTGAACTGTAGAAAATGTAACACATGGTGAAAATAGATAAATGTACAATCTTGAAATGAGCAGACAACCACTGTGTCACGATCATTGTGGGGGTGAAACTCCACACTGAACACAGGAGGGAAGGGTAACAGTTACTGGGCCTGGAAACTAGGGAAGAAACAAGTCACCTCCTAGACAACACTAATCCGGGCCCTGTCTACCTATCAATATGAATAGACTTTGAAGGTAGGAATATTCATAAGCAGGATACCTAGGCCCTGATTTCCCTATAAGGCCCTGGAATAAGTATAGGACCAGAGACAACCTATTCCTCCCCAGATGGACGAATGGAAGTCTCTGTCTCAGGCCCAGATACAACAACATGGAATATAACAAATACAAACAAACACAACACTTAACTTCTGTAGAGATGGAAGAACAGGAACACCAGCGAGGATCTCACACCAGCTCAGCCAAACCCAAATGAAGCTATCAACCACATAGTCAGAAGGGTGGAAGTGATGACCACTGAGCAACAGCAGAGAAAATGGAAATGGTCATTAACCCTATCAACACTGAATCAAGAGAAATCAAGGAGGCTGTTAGATTCCTCCACGCTCAGCCAATCTCCTTGATTTCCTGACATCACCTGAGGGACCGTGACACACTGCTGGTCAGACCTGCTACAGTTATTACTACCAAAAGTAATTCTGTCTTCCTTCAAGACATTTAGGTATAATGTATCATGACAGTGTAGATAGAACAAGAGTGTGGGGGTGGTCAGAGGAGACCCATGATGGCTATCAATTAATGCAGAATCTTCTCCCTTTTCACTAATACCTTTCATACTATAACTGATGGGCTGCAAATGAAAACTTTTCAAATATGTTGATATTGGAAAGTGGATATTACTAAATCAGTTTGTTTTTCTCATTTGTTTTCAGTTATCAGTTTTTCCTTTAGGGTATGACCACATGACACAGTCGTGATGTGTCTGCTCTGCAGTCGAGTACTAATGTGGCCATATGTACAACCTACAAAAACATACGAGTCTACATGTAAAGAACTATGTAAACACAGTATACGTATCAAAAGGATATTTTATTAGTACATACATTCAAAATTTCTATTTACATGATTGACTGACAATACACAACAATTAAAATGAAGGTAAAAACAAAAAAAATACTGGTGGTGCATGACTGTTAACAGGATAATAATCTACTAGTTTATCACGGTCAGTAAATAAGCTACTCACTGCAAATACATATGGCTAACTCATTTAATGCCTGATGAGAACCCAGGTTAAGGCTCCATTCACACGTCCGCAATTTCGTTCTGCATTTTGCGGAACGGAATTGCGGTCCCATTCATTTCTATGGGGCAGCGCATCGTGCTGCCCGGACACGGAATTGCGGACCCGCACTTCCGGGTCCACACTTCCATTCCGCAAAAAAAGAACATGTCCTATTCTTGTCTGCAATTGCCACCCAAATCACGATTCCTATTCAACTCTCGTGGCCCGAAATGGGGCTCGATCCATTGTGGTCATTGCAGTGTGTGCAAAGTTGTGATGAAAACGGATAGTTTTTGTGATTCAACAGGTCAATAAGTTTAAACATAGTAGATTTCATTAATTGCACCACAACTGGAGTTATCTATTATGCCACTTGCCCTTGTGGGCTCATATACAGACGTGGACAAAATTGTTGGTACCCTTTGGTCAATGAAAGAAAAAGTCACAATGGTCACAGAAATAACTTTAATCTGACAAAAGTAATAATAAATTAAAATTCTATAAATGTTAACCAATGAAAGTCAGACATTGTTTTTCAACCATGCTTCAACAGAATTATGTAAAAAAATAAACTCATGAAACAGGCATGGACAAAAATGATGGTACCCCTAGAAAACACAGAACATAATGTGACCAAAGGGACATGTTAATTCAAGGTGTGTCCACTAATTAGCATCACAGGTGTCTACAACCTTGTAATCAGCCATTGGGCCTATATATATGGCTCCAGGTAATCACTGTGTTGTTTGGTGATATGGTGTGTACCACACTCGACATGGACCAGAGGAAGCAAAGGAAAGAGCTGTCTCAAGAGATCAGAAAGAAAATTATAGACAAGCATGTTAAAGGTAAAGGCTATAAGACCATCTCCAAGCAACTAGATGTTCCTGTGAGTACAGTTGCACATATTATTCATAAGTTTAAGATCCATGGGACTGTAGCCAACCTCCCTGGACGTGGCCGCAGGAGGAAAATTGATGACAAATCTAAGAGACGGATAATCCGAATGGTAACAAAAGAGCCTAGAAAGACTTCTAAAGAGATTCAAGGTGAACTTCATGCTCAAGGAACATCAGTGTCAGATCGCACCATCCGTCGTTGTTTGAGCCAAAGTGGACTACATGGGAGACGACCAAGGAGGACACCATTGTTGAAAACGAATCATAAAAAAGCAAGACTGGAATATGCCAAACTACATGTTGACAAGCCACAAAGCTTCTGGGAGAATGTCCTGTGGACAGATGAGACAAAAATCGAAGTTTTTGCTAAGGCACATCAGCTGTATGTTCACAGACGAAAAAATGAAGCATATCAAGAAAAGAACACTGTCCCTACTGTGAAACATGGAGGAGGCTCTGTTATGTTCTGGGGCTGCTTTGCTGCGTCTGGCACAGGGTGTCTTGAATCTGTGCAGGGTACAATGAAATCTCAAGACTATCAAGGAATTCTAGAGAGAAATGTACTAGCCAGTGTCAGAAAGCTTGGTCTCAGTCGCAGGTCATGGGTCTTGCAACAGGACAATGACCCAAAACACACCGCTAAAAACACCCAAGAATGGCTAAGAGGAAAAAATTGGACTATTCTAAAGTGGCCTTCTATGAGCCCTGACCTCAATCCTATTGAGCATCTTTGGAAGGAGCTGAAACATGCAGTCTGGAAAAGGCACCCTTCAAACCGGACACAACTGGAGCAGTTTGCTCATGAGGAGTGGGCCAAAATACCTGCTGAGAGGTGCAGATGTCTCATTGACAGTTACAGGAAGCGTTTGATTGCAGTGATTGCCTCAAAAGGTTGCGCAACAAAATATTAAGTTAGGGGTACCATCATTTTTGTCCATGCCTGTTTCATGAGTTTATTTTTTTACATAATTCTGTTGAAGCATGGTTGAAAAACAATGTCTGACTTTCATTGGTTAACATTTATAGAATTTTAATTTATTATTACTTTTGTCAGATTAAAGTTATTTCTGTGACCATTGTGACTTTTTCTTTCATTGACCAAAGGGTACCAACAATTTTGTCCACGTCTGTATGTGGTTAATTGTTGTGTATTGTCAATCATGTGAATAGAAATTTAGAATTTATGTACTAATAAAATATCCCTTTGATACATATACTGTGTTGACATAGTTCTTTACATGTAGACTTGTATATTTTTGTAAATAAATAAATAAAAAAAAAACATCATAGGCATCGCTGTGTACAAAAACAGCTGTACTGTTAAAATATAAAATAAGGGCGCATTCACACAACCGCTCCATGTTTTGCGGTTTGTAAATTGCGGATCCAAAAAACACGGATGCCGCCCATGTCCGTTCCGCAATTTTCAGAACGGAACACATCCGGTGTCGGGGGGGAGCCTCCAGTAGTAGGCGGGGACAGGGACGAGCCTCCCTAGCGTCACCCACGATGGCTTGTCCCCGGCTGCCATTGGCTGCTCCCCTCCGACACCTGATGTTTTTATCTGTGTACAGGGAGGAGCAGCAGCGGCGGTGCGGGCACCAGGAGTGGCGGAGGGCGCAAGGTAAAGGGCGCAAGGTAAGTATATTACCTGTGAGGGGCCCTGAACATGGGGGGTTGTTTGTGAACTTGGATAACCCTTTTAAATATTACTTTATTATAAATATATTTTCAAATACCTTTCATTAGTAATAATAACTCATTTTGTTTAGGGAGCAATCATCAGTAAAAATAAAATGGCTGCCGTCCTATTACTACACACAAAACCTGTCCTAATCACACAGGAGGACAAGTTACTTCATAACACTGAGCTAAAGAGCTGCCTCATCCTCCTCTCTGCTTTACTCCTCAGGGATTATGATCCTGAATACAGTTTAATATAATATTCAGCTGAATCTCTGTAGTAATGAAGTTCATGAGGAGACATAAAGTACAGAGAGGACGGACAGGACAGACTGTGATAATGGAGACTGCATACAAGTGCTGCTGCTCATAAGCCACATCCCCACCTTCTTCTCAGTACTTCATGTCTCCTCATGAACTCCATTCATAGTTAATACGGTTGAAAAAAGACATAAGTCCATCAAGTTCAACCAAGGGATAGGTGGGTACGCGAATCCCAGAAGGAATTGAGACTCAGATTTCTACACATCTTCATAAGCATTAACGTTGTTTACTTTTAAGAATTCATCTAAACCCTTTCTAAAACTGTCCACTGTTCCTGCTGTGACCATGTCCTGAGGAAGTCTATTGTAAAGATTCATAGTTCTTACAGTAAAGAAGCTTTGACGCTTCTGAAGACTGAACTTTTTCTTCTCCAGTCGGAGGCAGTGCCCCCTTTTCTTTTGAGGGCATTTTACATGGAACAGTTTTTCAACAAATTTTTTGTATGGCCCATTTATATATTTGTATAGGTTAATCATGTCCCCCCTTAGATGTCTCTTCTCAAGGCTAAATAAAATCAATTATTTTAATCTTTCTTCATAACTAAAACCCTCCATGCCCCTTATCATTTTAGTCGCTCTCCTCTGTACTTTTTCCAGCTGCAGTGCGTCCTTTCTATGGACTGGCGCCCAAGGATACCCAAATCCTTCTCTACAAGTGACTCACCTAGGACATATGAAGCACAGAGATTATTACTACCAAGATGCATAACTTTACATTTATCCACATTGAATCTCATTTGTCAAGTTAAAGCCCAATAACTCAGAGTGTTCAAGTCAGCTTGTAGTATATGGACATCTTCCATAGACTGTTCAGTTCTACACAGCTTAGTATCATCTGCAAAAATAGAAATGGTGGGGGGGCGGAGCTTGGCAGCAGAGCGAGACACACATGCCGCTGTGAGCTCTGCTCTGGGTCCTGTGAAAACTAGTTTCTATTGAGCGTTTACAAGCCAGAAAATGGGCAAGACGTTGAGAGATAGGTCCAAAGACACTCTGGGACCGAACAAACCCGGCACCGGGCACGGGGAAATGGACAAATTTGTCCGCAAACAAAGCGCGGCAGGAGGCAAGCAGGCTTCCAAGATGGCGCCGATAGCGGAAACTCCTGCAGCGTCGGAGGTTTCGGCAGACTCCGACAGAGAAAGCGACCATGAGCAGGAGCTGGAAGGAGAAAATCTGCCGATATTGCGGAGGTTTATGAAGGAACTCCTGGCAGACACTATTTCCCCCCTCCGTAAAGACCTGCAGGACTTTAAGCGTGATCTCAGGCAAGTGAAGGAGAAGGTGGAAGGGGTGGAAAGTCAGCAAGAGGCTATTATATTGCACAGTGCGGCGGTGGCTGGCAGCCTGGACAGAACACAGGCACACATTAATCACCTGTATGAGATGGTGGAGGCAGTGGCGTACCTACCATATAGGCAGACCACGCAGCTGCTATGGGGCCCGTGAGGAAGAGGGGCCCGCAGTGGAGGAGAGGCCCCGCCCCCGTCTATCTTCCTAATTGTCTCCCGTCTGCTAGCCCCGCCTCCTAGCCCCGCCTCCCGTCGGCTAGCTCCGCCTCCCGCCTGTTAGCTCCATTATGCCTGATTCCTCTCTGGATTGCCAGTAATGAAGTAAGTGACCGCTTGTAGGTGAGGACAGTGGAGTGGGGGGTCACTCAGCTTTCCCAGGCTATTCCTCTGCACATATGCCATTCAGAACAGGAGGAAAGCTGGGTGCTATTATGTAATGTGACTCAGCTTTCCTGATGTCCTGCATGGCACAAGTGCAGAGGCCTGAGGAGATATGAGGGGAGGTGGGAGCTGTGTCACTCAGCTTTCTCAGATTATTCTCATGTCTCTCCACATGTGCAGGCAGGACAGCAGAAAAGCTGGGTGCTATTACATCATGTCCCTCAGATTTCCTGCTATCCTGCAAGGCATAAATGCAGATAATAAGAAGATGGTAAGGCAGGGGGGAGGGGTTCACCCAGCTTTCCCAGAGACTCCTGTCTCTGCACATGTGTCATGCAGGATAGCGAGTAATGTCAGTGTCTCCCAGCTGTCCTGCATGACACAGAGGATATGGGAAGGGGGGCACTCGCTTCCTCAAACTTTTCTCATGTCTATGCGCATGTGCATGTGCCATGCTGGACAGCAGGAAAGTTGGGTGGTATTACATCATGTAACGCCCCAGATTATTGTCAATATATGCTGAACACCGCCGGGAACTATCAGATCCCATTCTCTATAAGGCGACTTTCACACTTGCGGCAGGACGGATCCGACAGGCTGTTCACCATGTCGGATCCGTCCTGTGGCTATTTCGCGCGACCGCCGCTCCATCCCCATTGACTATAACGGGGGCGGAGCTCTGGCGCAGCATGGCGGTGCACGGCGAAAGCCGCCGGACTAAAAGGTACTGCATGTCTGACTTTTTAGTCCGGCGACTTTCGCCGTGCACCATATAGTCAATGGGGACAGAGCGGCGGTCCGGCGGCACGGCGAAATAGCCACAGGATGGATCCGACATGGTGAACAGCCTGTCGGATCCGTCCTGCCGCAAGTGTGAAAGTAGCCTAATGGGTCTGTTGGGATCCGGCATGAGTACTGCCATTTTGTAGAACAAAATACTTCTGCATGAGGTGGGGCAGGGGAGAAGTTAGGGAGGGTAGTAAGAGGAGCCAGGGTGCATAGTAGGAGGGACTAGGAACGGGCATGGGGGCCCAATCTAAATTCATGCTATGGGGCCCAATGATTTCTGTGTACGCCCCTGGGTGGAGGATCAGGACAATCGCGGTCGCCGCAATAATCTCAGGCTGAAAGGCCTGCCGGAAGACATAGGGCCTGAGGCCTTGCGGGGTGCGGTGACTGAAATGTTCACAGCGCCCCGATTCTGTGGGGGATCTCACCATGGATAGAATACATAGGGCCTTGCGCCCTCCTCCGAAACAGGTGGAACCTCCAAGAGACGTGATATGCCGGCTATCCAGCTTCTTATCTAAAGACCAGATAATGAGAGCAGCCAGATCCAAGAAATCTATTCCTTTTGGAGATGCAGAGGTGCAGATCTTTCAGGACTTATCCCCGATCACCCTTCAGAAAAGAAGGATGTTGAAACCGCTCCTGGATGTTCTAAGAGGCAAGAGCATTACTTATCGTTGGCTCCATCCTTTCGGATTACTGATTAATGCGCCAGGCCGAAAGTTAACTGTGCGTTCTCCGGCAGACATTCCATTAGTGTGCGATGTTTTGGGAGTGGACTCTATGGACATCCCTAATTGGCACTCAGCGAGAGACCTGGCCGATTTACCGGACTTACCAGGAGTGGAACCGTGGATCCCGGTGAGCCGTCCAAAAGATCGCCGCAGGGGGAGGAGATCGGGAGACCCCATGATGGCGGCACCAGGAATGGATATCGAGTGAAGAGTCTCGCTACGTTCCTCACCTGATGTGGGACTTTCTTAAGGGCTTGACAGGGCCTGTATCTGGGCCTGAGTTCCCGTGAGTTGTCCGTCACTATGGACAGTTGGGAATTAAGTTTTTTATGCATAATCCTTCTTAGTTGGTTATGTTCATGTTCCATGTGCTGCGATAGTATCAGCATTGCCCCCTGGGCGTTTTCTTCCATCTTGCTGCAGGGTGAATTCACTATTGATTCTACTGACATGTGATTTTATAGATGTGTCTTACCATTAACATTTCTATACTCGTTCTTCACATTTAGGACCCGTTCTCTGGTCCTCTTTACCCCCTCTTGATGACCACAGTAGCATTTCAGGTTTTCAAATGCGCTGTTAGAATCAGACAGTGGGTCATTGAAGCTTTATCTTTGGTAATCTTAATGAGGTTTATATGTTTCGTATGTTTTGTACCTTTTTCCCCCCTTTTTCCTTTTCCTTCCCCTCCTTCCTACTCCCGAGGCAATATCCCGACGGTATATTGGTAAAATGTATTATGGGCATGTAATGATTGCTATAACTACAGTATGGCTGAGTTAAAACTGTGTACTTATAATGTGAGAGGATTGAATGCACCACCCAAGTGTACTCAAATTTGCCAGCTTCTTAATAGACAAAAAGTGAGCATCGCTCTCTTGCAGGAGACCCATTACAAGAGAGAACATGTTCCGCGTCTATCACACATGGTATACAACCAGTGGTTCCACAGTACTTCTTCTTCTGGGGCCTCGAAAGGGGTTTCTATAGCGATTCATAAAAATGTTCCGCTGGTGGTGCATTCAACCCTCCAAGATGAAGAAGGCCGTTACCTGTTTTTGAAGGGAACCTTAGGTAACCAGAAAATTACAATAGGCAATCTGTATACTCCTAATGTGGCCCAGGCAGTGTGGATGGAAAAAACTTTAGCAAAGCTGTAGGATTTTGCTGAAGGTATCGTAGTAGTAGGGGGTGACATCAATGCAGCATTGAATCCGCAGCTAGATACATCAACGGGCTCCTCGTCACTATCCCAGGTCACTATTAGGAGAATTAAGAAAAAATTAGCTGATTTGGGACTAGTGGATGTCTGGAGGGCTATGAACCCTACCTCGAAGATTACACATACTATTCAGTGGCACATGTTTCATACCAGAGGCTAGACTACTTGTTTGTCCCCCCTGGGTCTCTGGGCGATTGCTCTCAAGCGTCAATAGGTAGTATTCTATTGTCAGATCATGCCCCTGTATACTTGACGATTAGGGTTAGGTCTCTCCCCAGAACGCAGTTTACCTGGAGATTGGATGAGACTTTGCTGAGCAAACATGACTATGTTCTAGGTATACGTAAGCATCTTTAGGAATACTTCAGTCTCAACTAGACGGAGGATATGTCGCCGGGTCTGGTCTGGGAAGCTCACAAAGCGGTTGCGAGAGGGCATTTTATTGCGCTGAATTCACATATTAAAAAGAAAAGGGAAGCCTCTATTGTGTTGTTGCAGGACCAGATACAAGCATTGGAATTATTGCACAAAAAACAGATTTCGCCAGAAGTATTGGATAGATTGAATAGGTTGAGGGCGGAGCTTAAGAACATACTAAATAACCGGGTGGCCAAACTTTATTTGTCGGCGCAGTTTAAATACTATGCGCATGGGGATAAGGCATCGAAGTTCATGATGTCCAGTCTGAAAAAACGTAGAGTCAAGTCTTATATTCACTCTATTCAGGATGCATCTGCTAGATCACTTATGTCAACTGACCTTATTGCAAAGCAATTCTGTACCTATTACAGCTCGCTATATAACCTTAGGGAGAATGGTAGAGCGACGGAAATTGGAATAAGGTCAGAGGATATTAAAAAGTGTCTTTCAGGTTTGCTCCTCCCGGTTATTTCCCAAGATCAAGCTCAGTCCCTTGCTAAGCCATTTTCGTTGCAAGAATTGAACAAGGCGTTAAGCACAGTCCCTAGACATAAGTGTCCCGGGCCAGATGGATTAACCGCGGGATATTATACCACCTTTTCCTCAATACTGTTACCCAGAATGCTTAAAGTATATAATGAGGTGTATAAGGGTAACCCGCTACCGACACAAATGTTGTCTGCCCTAATTATTATCCTGCCGAAGGAGGGTAAGGATCATTCATCCTGTGCCAGCTACCGCCCTATTTCGCTTTTGAATGCAGACCTGAAGTTGTATGCCAAAATGCTTGCTCTTAGGTTACAACCCTTTTTACCCAGTCTGATCAATGCGGCACAGGTGGGATTTGTGGCTGGCAGGGAGGGAAGGATGAATACTGCTAGAATAGTCAATATTATACACCATGCTAGGGAAAAATCCATTCCTCTAGACCTCCTAGGGACAGACGCAGAGAAAGCGTTTGACCGAATAGACTGGCTTTTTATGCGTCTGGCCCTGTCTAAGTTCGGGATTCCGCCCCAGTTCATTAGTGCTACAATGGCTATGTATGCTTCCCCCACGGCCAGAGTAATAGTAAATGGCATTCTATCTCCCAGCTTTACTATTGGCAATGGTAGAAGGCAGGGTTGCCCCCTGTCCCCCCTGCTCTTTATCCTTGTGGTAGAGTGCTTGTTTCAAGCGATACGTCAGGAGGATAAAGTCCAGGGACTGAGGGTGGGAAGCACCTATCACCAGTTGGCGGCTTTTGCCGATGATCTTTTGGTTATCATAACCAATCCAGCTGAGGCGTTTCCTGCTATACAGGACCTGTTCCAGAAGTTTGGGACCATGTCCAACTTCCTTATTAACCGAACGAAATCCCAAGCTTTAAATGTCACGGCCGGTAGGGAATTGCAGTCGACCTTGGAGAAGCAATATGGATATGGCTGGACAACGCGCTCCATTAAGTTTTTAGGGGTAAACATAACCTCAGATCCAAGTGATATATTTGAGGATAATTTCCATAATCTACATAAGTCAATTTCAGCCACTATCGACTCGTGGAGCATCCCCTTCACCTCGTGGTTTGGAAGGCGTACATTGATTAAGTCCGTATTAGTCCCCAAAATACTGTACTACATGTCGGTATTGCCTGTCCACCTGCCAAAATACTTTTTTGCCCAACTGAGACAATGTTTTTCTAGATTTCTCTGGAAAAAATCCAAACCCCGTATCCCGCACTCAACAATGATACAGCCAAATAGGCTAGGGGGGGATGGGTCTTCCTGATATGGCAGAGTATTATAGGGCTATTCAGGGGACGAGATGTCTGGAATAGATTAGGGGCTCAGAGAACAGACTTGACATTCTGACAGAATCTGGTGATACGAGGCTCCCGCTGAGATCATTCCTTCTTTCGCCCCCTAGAGATATGCCTCAGCAGATCAGGCCACTTAGCCTCATGACGAAAAATACTTTGAAGCTATGGCATTCTGATTTATCTAAGGTGCTACTTTCAAGCCACAAGGTGTCGCCTGTGCTTCAGGTGAGGGATATTCTGTGGAGCTCTGGGGGAATCTTTGGCTCTACTTTGCCAGGGGATCTTAAAAAGTTGTCCTTCCAGTTAGTTGACCTATTAGACCCATCGGGTCATTTAGTAGACGGATGGGAAACTCACCCTAAATTGCAAACGTTATCCTTTATCCACAAACTGTATATTAAAGGGCTTCTGTCACCCCACTAAAGTCATTTTTTGTTGGGCTAGTTACATTCCTTATAGTGCGATATATGAGAATATAATGGTGTTACTTACTTTCATTCAGCCGTTTCTTATAAAAACGAAGTTTTATAATATGTAAATCAGGTCTCTACCAGCAAGTAGGGCGTCTACTTGCTGGTAGCCGCCGCAAAAAACCGCCCCCTCGTCGTGTTGATTGACAGGGCCAGCCGCGATCTCCTCCTCCGGCCGGCCCTGTCAGCATTTTAAAAATCGCGCGCCTCTGTTCATTCGGCGCAGGCGCTCTGAGATGAGGAGGCTCGTCTACCTCAGAACTCCCTCAGTGCGCCTGCGCCGATGACATCACCGAAAGAGAAGACGTCATCGGCGCAGGCGCACTGAGGGAGTTCTGAGGAGACGAGCCTCCTCATCTCAGAGCGCCTGCGCCGAATGAACAGAGGCGCGCGATTTTTAAAATGCTGACAGGGCCGGCCGGAGGAGGAGATCGCGGCTGGCCCTGTCAATCAACACGACGAGGGGGCGGTTTTTTGCGGCGGCTACCAGCAAGTAGACGCCCTACTTGCTGGTAGAGACCTGATTTACATATTATAAAACTTCGTTTTTATAAGAAACGGCTGAATGAAAGTAAGTAACACCATTATATTCTCATATATCGCACTATAAGGAATGTAACTAGCCCCCCCCAAAAAAATGACTTTAGTGGGGTGACAGAAGCCCTTTAACCCCTTAAGGACGCAGGGCGTATCGGTACGCCCTATTTCCCGAGTCCTTAAGGACTCAGGGCGTACCGGTACGTCCTAACTTTAAATCGGTATTCCGGCGCCACGGGGGTTAATCGGAACGGGATGGCGGCTGAAATCATTCAGCCGGCATCCCGTAACAACGCAGGGGGGGTTATTTGACCCCCCCGTATCGGCGATCGCAGAAAACCGCAGGTCAATATAGACCTGCGGTTTTCTGCGTTTCCGGTCCATTCGGGTGTCCTGTGACCCAATGAACCTGAAAAAGACTGCGATCGGTGGCGTAATTATACACCACCAATCGCAGTCCGAGGATTTGGAGAGGCGGTGCTGGCCCTGGTGCTGAACACTGCTGTCCAGGGTGCTGATTGGTGCAGGGGAGAGAGGCGCGAGATTCAAACTTCCTGCGCTCCTCTCTCCCCTCCTCTTCCTGTTCTGCACGAGCACCCGGCAGCATCGTCCAGCACCAGCTCCTGTGTCCCCCTAATCGCCATCCATCACCCTCCTGCACCCATCGCCACCCAGGTAGGTTAGGGTCAGTGAGGGAGAGGCACCGTTAGGCAGGGAAAGAAGGGAAAAGTTAGTTAGAAAAAATATATATATATTTTATTCCTAACTTTTTTTTATCCATCTATCAGACCCCAGCCTCCCCCCTGCCACTTGCCCCCCCCCCCCTACCAGATTCCCACAGTGGGGTTTACTGAAATTGACTATTTTAGTTTTTTTTTCAGTAACCCACTGGTGAATCTGATGGTGGAGCAGACGAATCTGTACGCCCAACAGTTCGTCGCTCAAAACCCAGGCTCATTTTTGTCTAGACCCGGTGGCTGGACGCCGGTCAGTGCAGCCGAAATGAGGACATTTTGGGGCCTCGTGCTGCATATGGGTCTAGTCCAAAAACCCAGTGTCAGGCAATACTGGAGTGGGGACGTCCTATACCAGACCCCACTGTACAGTATGGTCATGACACGTCCCCGGTTTGAGACCATCCGGAAATGTCTGCATTATTCCGATAATGCAGCATGTCCACCCCGAGGTGATCCTGCCTATGACCGGCTGTATAAGATACGGCCGGTCATCGATCACTTTGGGGCCACATTTCAGCAGGCCTACGTACCTGGAAGGGAGGTCGCGGTTGATGAGTCTCTCGTTGCGTTCAAGGGGAGACTCAGTTTCCGCCAATATATTCCCACAAAGCGGGCGAGGTATGGCGTGAAGCTATACAAAATTTGTGAGAGTACCTCAGGGTACACTTACAAATTTCGTGTGTACGAGGGGCGAGATTCCCGTATTCAACCCCCAGAATGTCCCCCCACTCTGGGTGTTAGCGGGAAACTCGTGTGGGACCTTATGTACCCACTGCTGGATAACGGTTACCACTTGTACGTGGATAACTTTTATACCAGCATTCCCTTGTTCAGGTCCCTTGCCGCCAGATCCACGTTCGCTTGTGGGACCGTGCGGAAAAATCAACGCGGCCTCCCTGCCTACCCCCTCCAGGTACCTATCCCCAGGGGTGAGACCCGTGCACTTACCAGTGGAAACCTGTTGCTGGTCAGGTATAAGGACAAGAGGGATGTCCTTATGCTGTCCACAATCCACGGTAACAGCACCACCCCAGTCTCTGTGCGAGGTACCACGGCAACGGTCCTCAAGCCCGATTGTATCGTCGACTACAATCGGTATATGGGAGGAGTTGATCTCTCTGATCAAGTCCTCAAGCCATATAACGCCATGCGCAAAACCCGGGCATGGTACAAAAAAGTTGCGGTCTACTTGGTGCAGGTTGCCATGTACAACTCTTTTGTACTATCCCGAAGCGCTGGCAGCACAGGGACATTCCTCCAGTTCTATGAGGCAGTCCTCAAGGCCCTGATCTTTTCGGACCGGGAAAGAGCAGGCCGGAGTACCTCGGGAATTGGAGGCGCCCGGATCGTCCCTGGCCAACACTTTCCAGGTGTGGTCCCCCATACTGGAAAGAAGGGACGAACCCAAAAAAAGTGCAGAGTGTGTCGCAGGAGGGGGATACGGAAGGACACCACCACTCAGTGCGACACGTGCCCCGATCATCCGGGCCTCTGCGTTATCGATTGCTTCAGGGAGTATCACACTTCCATGGAGTACTAAATTTTTATAATCCCCAACAGTCCACTAGAGAACATAAAAAACTATGGCTCTCAGCCTTTGGAGACACGAAAACAATTTTTTTTCCCCAAAAAATATTAGTTTTAGTGCAGGCATCCTCAAACTGCGGCCCTCCAGATGTTGTAAAACTATAACTCCCAGCATGCCCAGAAAAACCTACAGCCATCAGCAGGGCATGGTGGGAATTGTAGTTTTACAACATCTGGTGGGCCGCAGTTTTAGGATGCCTGCTTAGTGTCTCCAAAGTCTGAGAGCCATACATATTGGGCATCGTCGCGTGCGTAAAAGTCGTCGCTATAAAAATAACTTTTGACCAAACGCCTCGGATGAACGGTGTTAAAAATATAAAAAAAAACTGTGCCAAAACAACAATTTTTGGGCAAAATAACCATTTGAATCCTTTTTGCCGGTAATAAAGCAAGGGTTAACAGCCAAACAAAACTCAATATTTATTGCCCCGATTCTGTAGTTTGCAGAAACACCCCATATGTGGTCGTAAATGGCTATATAGCCGCACGGCAGGGCATAGAACGAAGGAAACTCCATACGGTTTCTGGAAGTCAGATTTTGATGGACAGTTTTTTTGACACCATGTCCCATTAGAAGCTCCCCCTGATGTAGCCTAGACTAGAAACTCCAAAAAAGTGACCCCATCTAAGAAACTACACCCCTCAAGGTATTCAAAAGTTACTTTACAAACTATGTTAACCCTTTAGGTGTTCCACAAAACTAAATAGCGAATGTAGAAACAATTTTAGAATTACATTTTTTTGTTACATTGCCTCAAAAAAGAGTAATATAGAGCAACCAAAAATCATATTTACCCCTAAAATAGTCCCAAAACAACAACCCCCTTATCCCGTAGTTTCCTAGATGGGGTCACTTTTATGGAGTTTCTACTCTAGGGGTGCATCAGGGGGCTTGAAAGGGTACATGGTGTAAATAAACCAGTCCAGCAAAATCTGCCTTCCAAAAACCATATGACGTTCCCCTTCTTCTATGTCCTGCCGTTCGGCCTAACAGTAGTTTACGACCACATATGGGGTGTTTCTGCAAACTACAGAATCAGGGCAACTCATTTTGAGTTTTGTTTGGCTGTTAACCCATTTTTTCCAGTAATAAAGTAAGGGTTAAATTGGAAAATTTTCCCAAAAATAGAAATTTCTAAATTGTTTCTCCATCTTGAGGGGTGTAGTTTCTAGAATGGGGTCATTTCTGGGAGGTTTCTATTATCTAAGCCCCACAATATGACTTCAAACCTGAACTGGTCCATAAAAAGTGGGATTTTGAAGATTTCTGAAAAATTTCAAAATTTGCTTCTAAACTTCTAAGCCTTGTAACATCCCCAAAAAATAAAATATCATTCCCAAAATGCTACAAACATGAAGTAGTCATATGGGGAATGTAAAATCATCACAATTTTTGGGGGTATTACTATGTATTACAGAAGTATAGAAACTGAAACTTTGAAATTTGCTAATTTTTCAAAATTTTGGGTAAAATTTTTATTTTTTTATGCAAAAAAATTAACTTTTTTGACCCAATTTTAGCAGTGTCACGAAGTACAATATGTGACGAAAAAATAATCTCAGAACGGCCTGGGTAAGTCAAAGCGTTTTAAAGTTATCAGCACTTAAAGTGACACTGGTGAGATTTGCAAAAAATGGCCAAGTCCTTAAGGTGAAATAGGGCTGAGTCCTTAAGGGGTTAAACAATACATGGGAAAGAAGAAAATTTCTCCATGTGCCTCTATGACACAATTCGTAAAAATGACACTTTCCAAGGTACCCCCTATGAAAAAAGTAGCGCGGTTATACTCTGTGCTTGTTTCCCAGACCAGACCCGACTCATATTGCTTCATCCGTAGGTGGGAAAAGGATTTAGATGTCCACTTCTCAGACAGGGAGGTCGCGCAGATCTGCTCTAACGCACCCAGGGTATCCAGATGTGTAAAATTGCAGGAAAACCTTTATAAGTTGATCACTAGGTGGTACTACACGCCCCAAAGATTACATCTCATTTACCCGGACTGTGATTCAAGATGCTGGAGGTGCTTTAATGCAGAAGGCTCCCTACTGCACATATGGTCCCACTCTGGATCTTATCTTTACCGGCCTCTGCTCCCGTGCACACCAAACATAGAAAGTGAACACATACAAAGACACGTTGCAGATGCAACCGCATGCCTTGACAGCGAGCTGCCTAGCAACCAGCTCAGGCTGCTACACTGCCAACAAACATCATGTTGCCAGCGGCAACCACACGTGAGACAATATACTAACTGCCCTCACCTGCGGTAGACAACAAGCAGACCACTGACAACTGCATGCGACACAAAGAGTCATGACCAAACACATAGTCGTGACACTCTCTGGACACGATCCTTCAGCCAGTTTTTAATCCAATTACAAACTATACTTTCCAAGCCTATAGACCTTACTTTACCTATTAAACGTCTATGAGGGACAGTATCAAAAGCCTTTGCAAAATCCAGAAACACTAAATGTATGTTATCACTTATAATATTGTTTACAGTAACATACATACTGTATATAGTATGTGTCCCGGATTTGCTCCGGATGCGTCGCGTGTGCATTTCGGGAAACCTGCGCGAGTAGGCACGCAATTTCAGTCAGTTTTGACTGCGATTGCGTGCCGATGTTCAGTTTTTTCAGCGCGAGTGCAATGCGTTTTGCACGCACGTGAGAAAAAACTGAATGTGGTACCCAGACCCGAACCCGGACTTCTTCACTGAAGTTCTGGTTTGGGTTAGGTGTTCTATTCATTTCATTATTTTCCTTTATAATATTGTTATAAGGGAAAATAATAGCATTCTTTATACAGAATGCTAACTAAAATGTTGCTTGAGGGGTTAAAAAAAATAAAATAAATTAAATCACCTCATCCTCTTGTTCGCGCAGCTGGCATGTCTTCTTTCTTCTTCTTTCAGGACCTGCAAAAGGACCTTTGATGATGTAATCGCGCTGACCACGTAGTTTGCGCGATGACGTCAGCAAAGGTCCTTTTGCGGGTCCTTCAAGAAGAACAAAGAAGAGGATCCCGGCTGCGCGATCAAGTGGATGAGGTAATGTTTTTATTAATTTTTAACCCTCAATTGACATTTGACTTTGCATTCTGTATTAAAGAATGCTATTATTTTCCATTATAGAGCTTCAGCAGATGAAAGATTTCCAGCACGTAGTTAAATGTGATCTTGCACAGTCTTTATTTCATATCCAAAAGGTACCTACAGTGTGGTGGACACAGACTCCCGACATCAGACCGACATGTTTCGAGCCAGCAGGCTCTTAGTCATGGACACAGAGTGATCCTCAGGCCGCAAGTTTTATACACAAAAGTAATAACCTGTATAACAAGTTTAGAGCTAGAGAATATCCCAAAAAGGTCCTACAAGAGTGTGAGGCATGAGGACTTGCTGACTAAGGAACCGGCCGCCCCCCTCCACAAAGGTCGTTAGATGTATCGGTACCTTTGATGCTCAAAATCAACAGATTTTTCAGATCTTAACAAAGCACTGGCATGTGTTGAGGGCTGATATCGATCTTAGAGCGGTTACAACTGAACATCCCGGAAGGGGAAAAAATCTCAAGGACATTTTGGTCCATAGTCTCTTTCGGTCAGAACCTCCAAAGGTAACTTGGTTGAGATCGGGGACTGTTGTCACCTTTCCCTGTGGAGACTGTGGTTTTTGTCCGTTCATCAAAAAATCTAGGACATTTGTCAACCCTGTGGACCAGGGAGGCAATCTTGGAATACATATTTATGGTTAGTTTTCAGTTTAGTGAGCAAATAAACATAGATGACAGCTAGTGGCTGGCATGGTGGGAAAGTCACAATTATGCAGTTTGTGCTGGCAGCACAATTTGCCTGAGTCATACTGTGGCAGTCAATACTAGAATGCATTTTTATATATTTGGCACCAGTGGATGATGGATGTCAATTTTTATTTTATTTTTATGGTTATTATATGGTTCTCCGTTAGTGACATTACATCTATCCCTTACCGTAGTTAAAGTGTCAGCGCTTCTATTGATAGAGAAGGCTATGCGCCACAGACCATTTCATATTGCTATCATATTCTAAGTCGTCACGCATGGGCAGCAGAGCACTTAAAAAAAAAATATATATATATTTTTTTCTTTTAATTAATTTATTTGTTAACCAAGTGCTCACGCATTGGCTGCCGGAGCAGGACATGCGCACCGGGCATGTCTTGATTTCCCGTACTTTTTAGTTGGTGCGCATGGGTAAAGGCACTTAGTGTCTCGGTTACTAGAGATTGAGTGCTCACGCACCCGCTTCCTGCGCAGGACATCCTCTCGCTGATTTTCTAAGTTGGAGCGCAGTGACAGCTTGCACATGATGTCATAAGGAGACCTCCTCTGCCCTGTTTTCATTTGTCAACAACAAAATAGGGAGGGCAAATATTCAAAATCTCTTGCGTTCTCATTTGTCACTTGGTATAGCTTGCTTAACAGTAATTGGCTACCACACAAATCAATCACAGAATTGCAGCATATATACCACCATCGTGTCTGTTGTCTTCAATTCTGCCCAAACCCCTGAATAAGCCAGTGATCTGGTTGGGGGGCAGTTGATTGTTTTAAACAATCGTTGTCCATTCCAATGTTGCTTATTACCTTAGAAGTCCTTGTGTAGGACATTTCATTAAATATAGCAAGGTTTTTTGAGCTAGGTGGAACGCTTAGCAGCGTGTGTGCAGTGTGTGAATGCGTCTTGACAGCTACTGATGTAGTGTCAGACAAGTGTGCTGTGCTGTGAACGTTTGTGTGTAGGAGCACAGTAACCTATTCCATTTAATCCGTTTTTGCAGGCAACTACAGGTAGTTTGATTACATTAGTCCATCCACACATTGCCCCCCAATGTTCAAGCTCTGCACATATAGTTGTGGTAAATAGGAGATAGTTGCTGCCAAGGTGAGGGAGATGTGCACTAAGTCGTCAACCCTTTGGGGTGGAAACAAAGTGTTTTAATTGTTTGTTATGGCTCACAGCCGTTTTATCATTATGTCAAATTAAAAGTGAAGTTTTAATATACACTTTATACCTGGGTCAAGATAGGTCTAGGCCATTCTTGGCATTAATATATATGTGTATACAAATACCTTTACCCCCCTTTTTGTAAACAACAGGCCCCAACATACTTACCTGTTCTGCGCCACTGCTACTATTCCTCGCCGGCAGAAGTTGTGCTCCTCTGTCTTCCCGGCTGGCACTGCACTGTCACCTGACATGTGCGTTCCGCATTTTGTCTTCCTCCTCCGGGGAACCCTGACACCCCCCTCTCGGAGGGAACAACGTTAGACGGGGGAATGTCTAGCAAACATGTTGGACACCAAACACCACCAGACATGTAACAACGACCAGACATAACACATACCCATACAAAAGACATGCCCCTGGCAACAGCATGCACGGCTATCGTATCATGGCGTACAGCAACAAAACTGTGACACATGTTCAATTTTTGTGAAACGGAAGTGCAGATGCGGACAGCACACTGTGTGCTGTCCACATCTTTTCCAGCCCCATTGAAAATGAATGGGTCCGGATCCGTTCTGCAACGGATTAGGATCAATTTTGCGGATGTGTGAATGGACCCTTAACTCGCTCGTCTGAAACTGGCCATAGATGACCCTGAAATTAGTTGCCCAGCACTGGTTGGATTAGTGTAGAACTA